>NC_057798.1:450751533-450775989 GCF_018294505.1 Triticum aestivum
TCCGCTCCGGCCACCTCCACGCCGGCGCCGCGCCGCCTCCCACGCCAGGCCGCCGGATCCGCCCGGCCCCGCCGTCCATGACCCCTCCGGCGCCTCCCCGAGCCTCCCCGGCCACCTCCGGCGCCAACTCCGGCGAGAGCCGCCGCCTGCCTCGATCCATGCGCGCCCGATCCAGATCTAGATAGAGGTTGACTTTCCCCCCTCCGAAAAATCGGCCGTCCCCGTAATTTTTGGACATTATCATGCCATGTTAAACGCATCATATCTTGCTGCATACTGCTCCGTTTTATGTGTGTAATATGTCAAATTGTTCACTTCAACGAGTACATCATTTCATTCCATCACATCATATTCATTTGAGGTCATCTTGATGCCTGAATCATTGTCGCAAGAGTGCTTCATAATGTTAGTTCATGTTTCTTAACAGAATATGTGCATTTGTCATTTTTGCCATGATTGATGTGTGCATCCTATGAGGTTGATGTCTACATGTGTTTTGATATATGCCATGTCTTATTTACAGTGGTGTATGCCATGTATTTTTGTGATCAATGTGGTGACTAGCACAAGCATGCAAACTAGGCTTCGTGATATTGCTGATTTTAGTCCCTGTTCTGCTGTTATTTTGATGCCATGTAAACATGATGCTACAGAGAGATCCATGCTTATTTTGAGATACTTCAGTAAGGGTGTTTTGAACATGTGGTTATCCTCTATCCATTCATGCCCCTGGTTGCAATTATGGAGTAGTCTAGCATGTCATTTTCGTGCTCTACTTTTTCTTCAAAATGTTTCCTGGCAGATTGTTTACATGTTATTCAATTTTGCCAAGGTTGTTGTAGTTGATCCTTGCATGCTATGAACTTGTTATTGCCTTGGTTAGCTTCATAAACATGTATTCTTGCTTATGCTATGCTTATCTTGTCATGCAATGACTTGTGGTGAGTGAATCGAGCTTGTTAAGTAGGGTACTTGTTACTGTTTTGCTAGGCTGAATCTGTTATTTCGTGATGCTATGTAAACCTGGTTCTACTAGTCATTCTATGCATAATCTGGAGATGTTCACTAATGGTGTTTTGTTCTATATGTCATGCTCTATCCATCCATGCCCCTGGTAGCATTTATAGCTTGCTGTAACTTGTTGTAATCTTGCTCCAAAGTTGCTATATAATGTTGTTGTCAGCCTGTTAACATTAAGTTCAGTTGTTGCCATGATTGTTGCTAGTGTTCCATGCACCCTATGAACTTGCTCTTGCCATGCTTAGCTTCATAAATATGCCTTCTTACTGTTGGTTGCCTTGTCATGCCATGTATTGATCTGTGGTGAGTGGTACAAGCTCATCTACATGCCTACTTATTGTTGTTCCTGCCATGTTTGGATCTGTAATATAACTTGCTATGTTTACATGGGTGCCATCATATTTTCTGATCCTTTTTGGCTTATGGTCAATAAGGGACTTTTGATATATGAATTTAGTAGTAGCATGCCTTGCCTTTGTTTGCCATGATAAGTTCCTGTAACATGTTGTTTGATAGCTCTAAACATTGCAACCTGATGTTATTTTCTGCAAAGTTTGAACTGTTATTATTTGCAATCTTGCCATGTGTGTTTGAGCATGTTCTAGTGATTTCTGGAGATAGCTCAGTGTTCATGTTTTGTCATGCTTTACCTGTACATCATGCCCATGTCTTTTGTTTTCATGTTGGGATACTGTAGCTTATTATTTTGATGCTTGCAATATGCCTAGTTGCTGTTTTGGACAGATTGTTACTATAACTTGTATAGTGTGTGTGTGTGTTGAACCGTTGCTCCGTTTTGAGTGTGCTCTATATGAAACTTGCTTGAATTTGCATGTAGATTCATATTATCATGTTGAATACATGTTTTGAGGTGTTTGCTTGATGTGTGTATGCATTTTGCACCAATGCCATGTTTAACTTGTTTTGCTCATATCTTCTAGGCCGTAGCTCCGAACTAAATGAACTTTATATGTAACTTGACTAGAATCTCATGTAGATCATCTTGGTGCATCTTAACTTGCTGTTTAACAACTTGAATATAATGTTTATTCAGATCTGGACCAACTTCAAAACTTGCATATGAGGACTTACCGGAATTGTTATATGTTGTTCCCGGCCTCATTTAAACTTGCCTTGATGTGTTGCTCTTGTATGCATCATCTCTTGCCATGAGTAGCTTCATGTAGTCTTGTCATGCACCATGCTTGTATGTGCATCATGTCATGTTCATGTGTGGTGTGTTTACCATGTTGTGTGCTTCTTCTTGTTAGTTCCTGTTTCGTTGCGATCGTGAGGATTCGTTCATCTACGCTTGGTTCGGCTTCATCCGTTCGTCTTCTTCATGGACTCGTTCTTCTTCCTTGCGGGATTTCAGGCAAGATGACCGCTACCCTGGATCTCACTACTATCATTGCTATGCTAGTTGCTTCGTTCTATCGCTATGCTGCATTACCTATCTTTTGCTCATCAAGCCTCCCATATTGCCATGAACCTCTAACCTTTGACACCTTTCCTATGCAAATCGTTGCTTGGCTATGTTACCACTTTGCTCAGCCCTCTTATAGCGTTGCTAGTTGCAGGTGAAGTTGAAGATTGCTCCATGGTGGACAGGATTTTGGTTGGGATATCACAATATCTCTTATATTATTAATGCATCTATATATTTGGTAAAGGGTGGAAGGCTCGGCCTTATGCCTGGTGTTTTGCTCCACTCTTGCCGCCCTATTTTCCGTCATACCGGTGTTATGTTCCCGGATTTTGTGTTCCTTACGCGGTTGGGTGATTTATGGGACCCCCTTGACAGTTCGCTTTGAATAAAACTCCTGCAGCAAGGCCCAACATTGGTTTTACCATTTGCCTCACCACCACCTACATTTCCCTTCGGAGTAATTAACCCAAGGGTCATCTTTATTATAGCCCCCCCCCCGGGGGCCAGTGCTTGTCTAAGTGTTGGTCCGAACTAGAGCCCTTTGCAGCGCCCCCTCAGGGAAACTTGAGGTCTGGTTTTAGTTGTATGGATTGCTCATCCGGTGTTGCCCTGAGAACGAGATATGTGCAGCTCCTATCGAGATTGTCGGCGCATTGGGCGGTCTTGCTGGTCTTGTTTTACCATTGTCGAAATGTCTTGTAAACCGGGATTCCAAGTCTGATCGGGTCTTCCTGGGAGAAGGTATATCCTTCGTTGATCGTGAGAGCTTATCATGGGCTAAGTTGGGACACCCCTGCAGGGTATGATCTTTCGAAAGCCGTTCCTGTGGTTATAGGCAGATGGGAATTTGTTAATGTCCGGTTGTAGATAACTTGACACCAGATCCGATTTAAAATGCATCAACCGTGTCTGTAGCCGTGATGGTCTCTTTTCGGCGGAGTCCGAGAAGTGAACACGGTTTTGGATTATGTTTGACGTAAGTAGGAGTTCAGGATCACTTCTTGACCATTGCTAGTTTCACGACCGTTCTACTTGCTCTCTTCTCGCTCTTATTTGCGTATGTTAGCCACCATATATGCTTAGTCGCTGCTGCAACCTCACCACTTTACCCCTTCCTTTCCCTTTAAGCTTTGCTAGTCTTGATACCCATGGTAACGGGATTGCCGAGTCCTCGTGGCTCACAATTACTACAACAATAGTTGCAGGTACAGGTTACGCAATGATCTTGACGCGAGAGCGATGTTTGCTTGTTTTGGAGTTCTTCTTCTTCTTCTTCTTCGATCAGGGGATAGGTTCCAGGTCGGCAGCCTGGGCTAGCAGGGTGGATGTCGTTTGAGTTTCTGTTTGTGTTTCATCCATAGTCGGATGTTGATCTTATGTATGATGATGTTGTATTCGGGTGGCATTCTATGCCTCTTGTATGTATCCCCATCTATTATGTAATGTTGATGTAATGATATCCACCTTGCAAAAGCGTTTCAATATGCGGGTCTATCCTTGGTGGGACCTTCGAGTTCCTTTTGGATAGGGTCGCATATTGGGCATGACAAAGAAGATGATGGAAAGAGGGTAGAATGGAAAGAGGCCAGTCGTGGCTATTTATAAGGAAAAAGCCAATAAGTGAGCGCAAAAAACGAGGAGGCCAAAACATGGTTATCCAGCTGCTTAGGCGCCTCGATTCTCGGGATGGTTATTAAGATAAAAGATCCGTTGAGATATGTTGGATAATGTGTGAATTAATGACAGGTGACGTCATGGCGGGTTATCACAATCCAGAAGATGACGTCATGGCGGGTTATGAGCTCGCACACAAATGAAGAAGAGAAGATGTTTTCTAAATATTGAAGATTGACATGAACCAGTTCAAATCAATCTGGGGCCTAATGTTGGGGATATAAGTATTAGGTATGACCCGCCCATGAGGGGCCGGGTTATACCTATGATGATTCATCCTATGAAGCCCACAAAGACATTGTAGATAGCAGTTTACTCAAGGGCCCAAGGCCCAAAGGCGACTTAAGGACCGTAAGGGTAAACCGCCATATATGTAAAGACTTGTACTGTAAGGCATGTAAAGATAGTCACCGAGCCAGACATGTTCTATGAGCCAGCGTCGGGACTCCATGAGCCGCGGGGCATCGACCTGTGTATATAAAGGGACGACCCGGCGGTGGTTCAGGACAAGAAACAACAGATCGAAAGCTAGGTCAAACGGATTCGCTCCCTGGTAATCGAGACATAAGCAATACCACCTCAAACTGGATTAGGCCTTTACCTTCACCGCAAGGAGCCGAACCAATATAAACTCTCGTGTCATTTGTCCCATTTTAACCCCTTTAAGCTTCCTAGTTGCGATGGCTCCACGACTAAGTCCTTTTGCTAGGACATCTGCTTGACCTTTCCACGATAGATCCAATCACCATCCTTGACTAGCATCACGTCTTTATTTCTTATCAACATGTGAGTTTCTGTAGTCCCTGCATTAGATTGCACACAAAAGCAATCGATAAGTATCAAATACTTGTGACTTACGGAAACACGATAAATAATATTACCTTTGTATAAATTTTATAACTTTACCGGAAGAACCATTCTTCTTGTCTGCCAGATATTTCTTGCAGTTCCGCTTCCAGTAACCCTTCTGTTTGCAGTAGAAACATTTGGTCTCTTTAGAGGCTCGCCCTTGTTCTTCTTCTTAGAGATGGTCTTACCAGCACTAGTAGATTTCTTCTTGGACTTGCCCTTGTTTTTGAAACTGGTAGTTTTGTTGACCATCAACACTTCTTTGTTCTTCTACATGCCAGCTTCTGCAGTTTTGAGCATAGCAAACAACTCGTTTGCACTTTTCTCCATCCCGTTCATGTTGTAATTCATGATAAAACCATCATAAGATGGGGGGGTGAAGCAAGCACAATATATGTACCGGGTGTTGGCGGAATTCCAAATTCCAGTGAAGCAAGTCTATCAACATATCCAGCAAGCTTTACTATATGCTCACTCATTGAGGAACCCTCTTTCATCTTGCATTCAATCAGGGCCTTGGTTAACTCAAGTCGTTCAGTCCTTGCATGTTCCTTGTACATAACTTCTAGTGACCCAATTAAAAATTGAGTGGTAGATCGTTCAAAATGCTTCTGTAGTTCAGGATCCATGCAAGTTAACATGAGACACTGGATTGCTTTATAGTCATCACTACAAGCAATATAAGCAGCAACTTCTTCTGGTGGTGCATCCTTTGAGGGAGCATCACCTAGGGGCTGCTCTAGCATGTACTCCTTCTTAGCACTCATGAGCACAAATATCAGGTTGCGGATCCAATCCGCATAGTTTCCACCATTTGCAGCCAACTTTTCTTTCTCAAGCATAGGGGGCTAAGTTAAACATATTGTGAGCCATTTAATCAACGATAAACACAAATAATTTTAGACATAATTCATAATTAATATTGCACTAGTTTATTAAAAAAGATTAATATTAAAGTGCATTAATATCTCTCACAATTAGTAGTGAGTGATTCAAGATCCAAGTCTAGTTCTCAGCCATTGATGTGAACATCACTGATGACAAGAATTTTGACCGGTGGGGAAACTTTTGCCGATCATATCTTCATATGACTCTTGTTCATCTTTCGATGCTTTGTGCTCCGAGCTTAGAACGATTCTGCTAGAACTTCAAGACAACTGAGTGTTATATGCATACATGATCTGACCATCCTCGTCTTACACCTCACGTCCGGTTTGTACTCATGTGGACATGACGCACTCCAGAATGCTACGTGTTATAGGCGGTTGCAACACTAGGAAGAGCACCTTTTAACTTGATATTTACTATGAGAGCTCACCCTAATAATTGACTACTGCGCAATCAAAGGGTGCAAACAACAAAGGGATAAATATCTCAGGCAATTCATAATAGCATGACATGGTATAGCCCTGGGCACTGGGAGATCTTCATGATTGTCTTCAGTCTTTAGTTGAAGCAACGTGACGGCCAATATTTCATTGCCGTGGCAACCGTTTCAAAAATGATGTCCTGGTGTCAATCTCAGAAAATGTTGCCATGGCAACCATTTCATAAAACATTGTCGTGGCACCAAAATCTGAAGTTCAGTTATAGCTCCTCATCCCGCGCCTTGGTACACCTTCTCCTCATCGGGGTCCTTCGTGTATGTCTTGCCGCCATCACCTGTAACCTATCTCTACGATAGTTACATTAAGGTGGCAATCTCGTGGTTCCAGCTATCATGTCGTGACGCGCAGACCACTTAACATTACAACATATAACTCATACATAAATACATTATCATGACAACCACATCATATGCAAACCCTGCAAAACCAAGTTAGACGTCCTCTAGTCAGTTTGGAAAATTTTAATTGTGTGGTTAACCAGTTTTATCAATTAAGACTAGCTACCTACACAAGCACAACAAGGCAATGTTCTTGCTGCTAGATTAAGTTTTGGGGTGTGTGAAAGAGCGACTTAATTAAAAATCCCATCCCCCACACTAAACTTTGTCAATACACGTGACCCCCTAGAAGATCATTCATCGTCGGCACCCTCTCGTGTCCGCGTCAGTTCACTATTCCCGACTATGATGTAGCTATCCCAAGGAACTGTTAGCGTATCGTCGACAGGTAGAGCCGATCGATTGTCATAACCTTGTAGCGAAACTACATCATTCTGCTGATGAACTAAACTGAAGCAACACTCTGGGAAGCATAGCAAGAACACCAACCCTCACATATCATATTTGATCTATATCGCAAACTGCATCTACTCATAAACCTGCTCATGATGCCACTGTTGGGAAATGTAGTAGAAAACAAAAGTTTTTCGCCCTATGAACACCCAAGAACAATATGAAGATGCATAATGGGTTGTGATCAATAATCGTTACCAACTTCGGGAGTGCAGCGGAAGTATACGAGTCGGTGTAGATCATACTTGAAGTTCCTCGAACGTTGATGACGATCCCGCAAACCGCCCACAAAATGATCCCTCTAACGGAAGATCGAAAGCATGACCTCTCTACTTGGTTGCAAGCGTACGGTCTTCACGCTCCGGTAGCGCTTCGCTGTCCAGATCTAATCGTTGCCGGTGAATTAGAGGGAGGAGATTAGAACCACGTGTGGCTTCTAATTATGAGGAGTAGAGGTGGCTAGGCCTCTCTCTAATTAGTCAACTAGGACCAACTAGAACATGCACTAGATCAACTAGACGAGGCTCTAGAACTTGTTTACATAGGGTGGAAATCCTCTAGTATATATATATGATTGGGGGGAGAGGGGCTGCCACCAAGGGGGAAAGATCCCCCTTGCGGCGCCAGCCAAGGGAGGGAGAGTAGGACTCCCCTTAGAAGTAGGATTCAGCCCCCCCCTTTAGGAAAAGGGGAGCGCCTCCCTTGTTGGGTCGTTGTGGCCCAACTCCTTCTCCACCTCTTGGCCTTATTTGACCTATTGATATTCAATTAAATATATTTTTGTTCTAAACATTTTTCAAAGCATAATATATATAATTTAACATCTCTAGAAACATTTTCCACCTATATATATTAATCAGTAATACTCGGTATTACCCGATATTCACCGAAACCCTTCCAATGACCCCGAAACACTTCCGAAACCTCTTGAAGCTATTCCAGATATTAATGAAACATTTCCACAAATATATTCTAATCACTCATGTCCTACTAACACTTAGTAGATCGTGATTACCTTAAGCTTGTGATCCCGTAGGTTCGGTAACCATAGAAATGAACGAAACCCCTTTGTTCAATGACCAATAGCGGAACCGTGGGCATCCATATTGGTCCCTATGATTACGCGAATGATATTCGAGTGAACCTTTGGTTATCATGCGATGTTCCCTTTGCTCCATGATACTTTACAAAACCCTATGTGCATCGGTATCCTCTTGAGTCATCACCATGCTCACTATACCGTTGCATCTGTTACCGGTTTTGTTCTTCTTTCTCGTTGACGTGTTCCGGCATCCTTGTGATGTTGTCACATGTGTCTGACTAGATGATGATGGATTCCTTCACACTGAGAGGGCCCTAAGAATATCTCTCCATCATCATCGGAGGAATTCCCGCTCTTGAGCTATCCGGTCACTTGTCAAACTTTTTGGTGAGCCTGAAAGTTGTCGTTATGATAACCTTGTTACAGATGACGTTTGAGAAACCCCAAACCCACCGTCCGATAGGAAGTGACTGAGACACTCTCATGGTATGAGGAACTAAATCACATGCTAACTCTTCGTGTTATAACAGATGATTTCAGACGATATGATCACATAGTTTAACAGACAAGTATTGGGTCGATTCAATATGATTGTTCTTCTAATGTCATACCCTCAATGTTGTTTTAGGACTATCGTTACACTTAATGATATCCTAAGATCCGGAAAACATGATCACCAACAACACTTGAGCTAGTCTTAGAGGCTAGACCGGGAACCTATTGTTTAACCATTTATCATTTCACACGTGCATATGAGTTTTCCACTGAATCGCATATTGCAGGATCATAGAAGTTATAACATGAAATATAAACTCTTAATTATGAATAACAGAAATATAATAATACAATATTATTGCCTCTAGGGTATATTTCCAACATATGGACTGAGGGAGTACTGGATTAGGGGGTATCCGAATAGCCGGACTATATACTTTGGCCGGACTGTTGGACTATGAAGATACAAGATTGAAGACTTCGTCTCGTGTGCGAATGAGACTCTCCTTTGCGTGGAAGGCAAGCCTAGCAGTTCGGATATGTAGATCTCCTTCTCTATAACTGACTTTGTGTAACCCTAGCCCCCTCCGGTGTCTATATAAACCGGAGGGTTTAGTCCGTAGGACAACGACAATCATAATCATAGGCTAGCTTCTAGGGTTTAGCCTCTACAATCTCGTGGTAGATCAACTCTTGTAATACTCATATCATCAAGATCATTCAAGCAGGAAGTAGGGTATTACCTCCATCGAGAGGGCCCAAACCTGGGTAAACATCGTGTCCCCAGCCTCCTGTTACCATTAGCCTTAGACGCACAGTTCGGGACCCCCTACCCGAGATCCACCGGTTTTGACACCGACATTGGTGCTTTCATTGAGAGTTCCACTATGCCGTCGCGATAAGGTTTGATGGCTCGCCTTGTTTCAAGGACAACATCACCTCTGGAGGAACCCTGGCTGTAGGCCAGACTCTCCGGCTGGGCGGCTTCGTCATGACCGCCCGTTCGGCCTCCACGCCGACGATGACTTCTCAGGTCATCAAGAACAGCCTCCACGCCAGCTCAGAATTCGCCGAGCATATGGATCCAATAGAGCTCTCCTCCCTGAATGGGCTCTTGGATCGCATCGCCGCCCTGGGAGTCGCTACGGACTATGATCGGATCAGGCTTAAACCCGACCAAAGGGAGATTAACTCTCCGCCGGTCACCCATCAGATAGCGGTGGTCGAGGAGCAATGCACTGATTCTTCCTCTATTTTGAGGATGAACTATGTCCGGATTCCCGAGCTCTCTAAGTCGGATACCCATCTAGGGGAGGACATGCCCCAGGATCCGAACTTAGAATCGGGCAGCAGGCCAGAAAAATTGGGCAACATCCTGGAGTCTGAGCTGCCTTGCTCAGAAACTCCTCCGCCCCTGGGTTTCAGATCGAGTCAGGGTCCGGACTTAAATCTACCCACCCACCCAGATACAGGTGATCTTTCCCACATTAGACAAGAGCCCCAAGAGACAGTACATCACTTCTGGTCTAGATTCCTCCCTGTAATGAACAAGGTTAAGGACTATCGCGAGGAAGATGCAATCTCATTCTTTTGCAAAAGTTGCACGGACAAGGGAATTCTCAATGCCATAAGTCGTCGTGGCATAGTACACTTTGCTGACTTGGCAGCCTTAGTACAGAAGTACTGCACGATGGAAAGCGCCTGGAAAACCCAAACAAAATTCTGGGATCCTCCGGCTCTCACTAAATCCCTCGTCCGAACTAACAGGGTGCTCTCCCGTAAACCACCCAATCCAATTACAAAGAATCCAAAGCCCTTCACAGGGCGTGGAACCGTACTGGAGGGATGGCTCAATGGGCCATGCAAAATTCACAGCACACCGGATACCATACCAACACACAGCCTTAGAGCATGTTGGGTACCCCGGCAGGTGGCCAAGAGCGGCGAGGATCTCCTCATTAACAATGCCGCACAGCTCCATCCCACGGAGGATAACAATACAGTACCGATAGTCTTTGAGACTTTTGCCTCAAACAATATGTGTAAGCGAGCACTCCGCAGCCTTGCCGAAGTCTGCCATGTTGCAGCAATAAATCCATGGAACGACACGACTATAACTTTCAATGCTAGTGACGAACCTCAATTCCGAACAGTTCGGGCACCAGCCACGTTAGTCCTTAGTCCAATTGTGGACGGTTTCCGGCTTAATAAAGTGCTCATGGATGACGGCAGTGGATTAAACCTCATTTACAAGGAGACTCTTAACAAGATGGAAATAGACAAGAGCTACATTGAGCAAAGCAGCACGACCCTCAGGGGAATCATCCCTAGTTGGGAGGCACGATGTGCGGGAAAAATCAGACTGGATGTGGTATTCGGCACACCGGAGAATTATAGGTCCGAAGAAATCATATTCCAAGTGACCCCGTTTAGTAGCGGATACCACGCCCTTTTAGGGCGGGATGCATTCACGAGCTTTCAAGCTATAGCCCATTACGGGTACATGAAGCTCAAGATGCCCGGGCCCAATGGAATCATCACTCTAGCTAGTGATCTGGACATAGCACTCCGTGCTGAAAATAAAACCGCCGCACTAGCACTTGAGGCATTATCCGAAGCCCTCGCAGCTGAGGAACTAACCACGCTGCGCTCCACAGTGGACAGGGACGATGTGATACTCGACAAATGACCCAAATCCACCTCTTTCAAAGCAGCGGACGAAATAGTCAAATTCCAGGTCCACCCAACCTGGTGATGGTACCAAAGAAGGACAAATCCTGGCGCCTATGACCTCAATAAGGCTTGCCCAAAGGATCCATTCCCCCTCCTCCGCATCGATCAAATAATCGATGCTACCGCAGGACATGACTCATTGTGTTTCCTCGACGCATACTCCGGATACCATCAAATCAAGATGGCGGGGTCCGACCAAGCCGCAACAGCATTCATCACTCCATACAGCCCCTTCTGTTTTAACACCAAGCCTTTCGGGCTCAAAAACACTGGGGCAACCTATCAAAGCATGATTCAGACATGCTTGGGAACACAAATTGGCAAAACAGTGGAGGCATACGTAGACGACGTGGTCATCAAAACCAGACACGTCGAATCCTTAATAGATGACTTGAGGCTTGCGTTCGACAATCTCCGAACATATGACATCAAGCTCAATCCGGAAAAATGCGTCTTCGGCGTACCTGCCGGAAAGCTCCTGGGCTTCATCGTCTCCAATAGAGGAATTGAAGCAAATCCGGCTAAAATCCGAGCTCTGTCATAGTTGGCTACCCCAACAGACCTCAAGCAAATCCAGAAATTAACTGGATGCTTGGCTGCCTTAAGCCGCTTTTTCTCCCGATTAGGAGAAAAGGAATTACCTCTCTATCGCCTTCTTCGACGCACCGACCACTTCAAGTGGACGGATGCGGCTATGGCTGGACTGGAAGAAATAAATGCCCTCTTAGCCAGCAATCCAATCCTGGCCGCACCAAGTATTGGTGAACCCATGCTGTTATATATAGTTGCAACACATCAGGTTGTAAGCGCAGCGCTTGTCGTCGAACGAGAGACGGACGGACACAAATTCCCGCTTCAAAAGCCGGTATACTATGTATCTACTGTCCTCACTCCATGCAAGTCACGGTACCCACATTATCAAAAGATAGCATACGCGGTCTTCATGGCATCCCGAAAACTATGACACTACTTTCAAGAGTGTTCAATCATGGTGGCCTCCGAAGTACCACTGAATGACATAATAAATAACCGCGATGCCACGGGTCGGATTGCTAAATGGGCTATCGAGCTCCTCCCGTTCGACATAGCATACAAACCACGGCGAGCCATTAAGTCGCAAGTACTGGCTGACTTCGTCGCTGAATGGACAGAAGCCGAACTCCCTAAAGAGTACGGCACGTACTCCAATTGGATCATGCACTTTGACGGCTCTAAGATGCTGGCTGGTCTAGGGGCGGGTGTTGTCCTGACATCCTCAATAGGAGATACAGTCCTACACGTACTCCAAATACTATGCACATATTCCAACAATGCAGCCGAATATGAGGCTCTGTTGCACGGTCTTCGGATGGCAGTCTCCATGGGCATCCAACGCCTAGAAGTGCGTGGGGATTCGAACCTCGCAATATCTCAAATAAATGGAGACTTTGACGCCAAGGACCCAAAAATGGCGGCCTACCGCAGTGTCATCCTTAAAATGTCAGCTCAGTTCGAGGGGCTCGAATTCCACCATGTGGTACGAGAAAACAATCAAGCGGCGGATATCCTCGCTCGCATTGGCGCTAAGCGCGACCCTGTCCCACCTAACATCTTCCTAGAAAGGTTGTTCAAGCCATCCGTGGTATGGGAAGGGGAGACCAGCAGTATCAGTCCGGATCCGAAGACAACCCTAGATTCCGAACACTCTGACATAATCGGAGGCTCCGCCACCGAAATAACACCATCGGCCCACGTGATTATGGCTATCATCGCCCAATGGACAGAACCCTTCTTAGCCTACCTAAATAGGCAAGAACTCCCTCAGGACCAAAATGAGGCACGTTGCATTGTGCGGCGCTCTAAAGCCTACAAGGTCCACGAGGGAGAGCTTTATAAGAAAAGCGCGACTGGAGTGCTCCAAAGGTGTATCTCCGAAGAGGAAGGATGGTAGCTTTTGGCAGAAATTCATGCTGGACTCGGCGGCCACCACGCCGCAGCTCGGGCCCTTGTAAGCAAGGCCTTCCGTACATATTTCTACTGGCCGACAACTCGAGCGGATGCACAGGACCTCGTCCAACATTGTGACGGTTGCCAGCTTTTTGCCAATCAAAGCCATATGCCACCTACCGCTCTTCAAACAATCCCCATAACTTGGCCCTTTGCAGTCTGGGGGCTCGATATGGTTGGACCCCTTAAAGGAGGAAGCCATAAGAAAAAATACTTGTTGGTCATGGTAGATAAATTCACCAAATGGATAGAGGCCAAGCCAGTTAAAACGGCCGAATCCGGACCAGTGATAGACTTTATATCCGAAGTCGTACACCGTTACGGTGTCCCCCACAGCATCATCACTGATAATGGCTCCAACTTTACAGCCGACAAGGTGAAAACATGGTGTGGCAAGATGGGCATTAAACTAGATTATGCCTCTATCTATCACCCCCAAACAAACGGTCAAGTCGAACGAGCAAATGGTCTTATTATGAGCAGCATCAAACCCAGACTAGTGTGATCCTTGAAGGAATCAGATTCGCACTAGGTCGAGGAGCTCGACTCCGTACTATGGGGGTTGCGGACCACGCTCAATCGCACCACCGGATACACCCCATTTTTCATGGTGTACGGCGCAGAGGCAGTACTACCCTGCGATATCATTCATGACTCACCTCGAGTGCGCATGTACGAAGAGAGAGAAGTCAAGCTAGATCAGCAGGACAGTTTAGATGCCCTGGAGGAGGAGCGGGACGTCGCGAAGGCCCGTTCCGCATTTTATCAGCAGTAGGCTCAGAGGTATCAAAGCAGAGAAGTACGGGCCAAAACATATAACGTTGGTGAACTCGTTCTACGCCTACCGGAGAAGAAAAAGGACAAGTTCAAGCCCAAGTGGAGGGTCCCTTCATCATTGATAAAGTTCTCACTAGAGGAGCATACCGCCTGCGTGATGCATCAAATAATCAACTCGAGCCGAACCCATGGAACGCGGCCAGACTCCGAAGATTCTACGCCTAGTGCCGAACTCTCTGTTTGTCTCCTCACCTCCGTTTTCCTTTCTTATATATATATATAGAGAGAGAGAGAGAGTAGCACTATTCTGATCCTGGGATCAGAATAGTTATTCTGATCACAACGCGCTGTATAGGGAGCGATGAGGTGTTCCTGGATGTCGAAAAGCAGCCCACCCGAACTTCCAAAAGAAAAAAATTGTGTTCCCCTCTGAGCCCACCTAATCCACTCCCGTTGCTCACCTTCCATCTGCATCCTCCCTGATCCTTCCCAACGAACCTCCTATCGCCGTCTCCCTGGTTCCGGCAGGCCTCCCGCCGCCGGCCCCTCGGCCCCGACGTGCTTCTCGCCGCCACCTACCCCGGCCCTGAAGCACCTCCGCCCCCGGCCCCCCCCCACCACCCCCCGCTCCAACGCATCTCCATCCGCCTCCACCGACCACCGGAAATCTAGGGCGCCACTGGAAACACCAGGCGCATCCACTTCCTATCAGATCCCACCGGCGAAGCTATTCGGCAACCCCCTGTGTTCCTCCTCTCGCCACTTCCCTAGAGAGAACCCTCCCAAGCCTCCGCCATTGTGGAGCTCCCCTGCCCCATCGCCTCTGATCCACGCATGCCCTTCTTCCTTGCTGGAGCTGATGCTGGCTGCCGCCTCACACCGTCGGGATCCCCCACCCCCGCCCGTCCTGGCCTGCCATAGCGACCTTCACCCAAGGGCCACCTTGACCTTCCCGGAGGAAGGTGCATCCATGGATCAGCTGCTCCAACCCCTCCATCTCCGGCAAGGTGCGACATCCCCCTTTTGTGTCCCATCCCTCCTTTTATGCGTTGTGCCCCCTTTTAGTGAAGCTCCATGCCACCACATCATCACGCCACTCCGGCCACCAGCACGCACAGGGTGTTCTTCTCACGACGGACGACTTGAACTTGCTGAGGTAGTTTCTCTGCATCGGCAGCTCCCCAGCGGAGCGACAATGCCGGGGTGATTGAACTTCAGCGCATGAGACAGTAGAACCGCCAACGAGGCTCGTCAAATCCTTCCCAGCAACCTCTACCCACACCTGTTGTTGCCACCAAATTTGTACCGCACTGCCACCTGCATCCGGCCTTCATGTCTCCACCGTCCATCGCATCATGTGAGAAAGGTTGCTCCCGGTCAGCCACAGAGCCGTGCTTGACCTCCAAACCGCCATGCTAGTGGAACGATACAGACGCCATTGTAGAGCCTCTTGGATGGAGCTTGTGTAGTTCCCCATCCGCCTTCTCCAACTACCGCTTTGACATCGCTGTGTCCAAGCCAATCAGCGCTGCCACATTAGGCTGTTCAACTCTACTGTATCACTCGCTACTATGAGGCTAACTGCCTTTGTTTTTTATCTATACAATGGGCACAAATGATGATCGGGATCCATTAGGTTGAGAGTAGAGCAGTTAGCACTTGGCCAAAAATCATACATTCTAACTGTATCTTTTGATTTGTTCTATAGGGGATGCAACAACAACACAGAGGAAGTTTTAGGTTGATTGATTTTGTCATTCTGCAATTTGGAACTCTGCAGCGAAATCCCTATTGGTGGGGATGCTGACTAGGCTGATTCACTTCTGGGACGGAAAAGAACTCGTGATGGTCTTTAGACCTGCACATAGAGTTATAATTTGTTGCGAAAAGTTCACAAAAAGAATCTACTTCCTAGCATGATGTTTCAGTACACATTCTATAGAGTTTTTCCCCAACTATATTCTCCTAAACTTTTGTATTGCAAAACTGATGTGCATGTGAACATGAGAAAGAAAATCTGTACAGAGAAGTTCATGTAGTACTTCCAGGAAGCTTCGTCTATTACTAAGTGTGTGCACATATAATTTCTCTCTCCACATATATGTGTATGATTGTACGTCTTTTTGTGTGTGCGTTCTTCCAGATCTACTTTAGCATTGACTGGATGACCAAGGTTTCACTAGCATGGGAAACAACATATGTCCTTCTGCTATCTCCCCCCATTATTCAGTTAGTTAAATTGTGTTGTCTTGTTCTAGTTCTACACTGCTTTTCTGAAGTTCAATAGTGTCAGTGTGGGTTAAAAAGTGGGGTTTTCATATGTTGGTTACAATTTCAGAGATGCTTCAGAAAAAATTGCAAAACAAAAAAGAGCACAAGTTGCTGCTACTAGTATTACCAGTGGACTACTTGTACTCACTATCATGGGCTGCTGCTTGTGTGCACTTTAGATTTGGATGCTCTATAGGTGTTCATTGTAATGCCTACGATAACATAACATTTTTCTCTGTTATTTTCCATTGTGAGTTCGAAAAGAGAGTTCAACACATGAAAAATATCAATTGACAAGTGAACCTTGTGAATCCAGGGTTTTACCAAAATGTTCCATTATCAAACATCATGTAACTAAAGTGAACAGTAAAAAATATGAGAACATGCACAAATTGAACACTTGTTTAAAAAATAGAAGTTCAAATTGAAATAGCGGAGAAGTTCTTTGTTAATTATAAAACAGGGATTTTCACCTTTAATAAAAATAAACGAAGAAGTTCAAATAAAAAAGCAGATCAGTTAAAAAATATACAAAAAATAGTATTTTCCCCATTTGAAGAAAACAAACTAGAGGTTCAAATTTAAATAATTGAGAAGTTCAATATTTATTACAATATTAAGAAGGTCAACTTGAAAAAATCGAGAAGTTCAAAAAGTTTATAAAAATAGATTTTGTTTTGTTAAAAATAAGACCTAGAAGTTCAATTTTAAATAATTGAGTAGTTTGATGTTTATTAAATAACTAGGACTTTTCCTCTTACTAATGAATAACACCAATAAGTCCAAAATTTTAAAAAATGAAGTTCTTTAATGTTTATAAAAAGTAAGATTTTTCCCAATGCTAAAGATTAAAACCAAGAAGTTCAATTTTGAAAAACGGAGTACTTTAATGTATATAAATAAACTCAGGTTTTCACGTTACTAGAGAATAAAACCAAGAAGTTCAATTGGAAAAAAGCGGAGCAGTTTGATATTTATTTGAAAAAATGGATTTTTCTAGTTACTAAAGAATAAAACCAATAAGTTCAATTTCAAATAACAAAGAACCTCGAATTTTCACATTTCAAAAAATACACAATGAAGTTCGAATAAAAAAGGTAGAGCGGTCCAATGTCTATAAAAAACTTAGATATTTTTGCGTAACCGACTAATGGCTGCCAGAAGTTCATGTACTACATGGTGAGAATTTTATATGAAAAAAATTGAAAAAGCAAAGGATAAAAAAAATTGCTAGAAGTTCAAGTGCTCGGCCTGAGAAAGTTCAAAAATTCTTGTGAGAGAGGTTGAACAAAAATACATGACAGAAGTTCAAGGTGGGAACAGCGGGAAGTTTAACTACTACACGAAATGCGTTTCGGATAGGAATATAAGAATAGAAAACAAAAAGCTTATAAAGGTTTTCTTCAAGAAGTTCATGTGCTCCTCTCGGTGACGTCCAAGATCTCTAGTGCGAGACGTCCGACCTACAAATACATGTAAAAAACAGGAGGGGAAACGACGTTGTTTTTTCCATTTTTAAAACTACTCTCAAACGACAAAAAATTGTAACGTCTATCTACATGAAAAAGGTGCTCCTATTCACAAGCTTTTCAGTGGTATATTATATGCTATATTCCGATGAATGGTTTAAAAGTTTTATGTATATCGTTAAAAACACATTTTTATGCATTAAAAATATTTTAAATAGTCGCGAGTATGAAAAACTGATCAACATGAAAAAGTTGGCTGTTTTCAATAGCTTCCCATCGGTATATCATTTGCTCAATTCCGGTAAGTGATTTGGGAGTTACGGGCTAAAAACAACACATCAAAAAAAGAGTGAAATTCAAACAGACATGCCCGAGAAGTTCAACTAATTCATGCAGTGCATTTTCATTCGCGATGAATGCAGAAATCATGATCTCCTGTTATAAAAATCTAGAAGTTCAAATTAGAACAAAAGTAACAAGTAAAAAAGTTTTTTAAAAATCCCGTTTCTTAAAAAACTAGAAGTTCAAATTTAAATAACGGAGTAGGAAAGTTGCGTGTTTTCAACAACTTATTCATGTGCAGCAAAAGTTCAAGTCAAACTAATAGGGCGATTCAGCGCTTATTCTTGAAAAAGTGGAGAAAATTATACATGCTCTGTAGGTCAAAAGTTTAGCTTTAATTTATGTTGCGAAGGTCAAAATGTTGTGTTCGAGAAGGTCAAGTGTGTTATCTCAGCAAGTTCAAAATAAATTTAAACATGCAAGGTAAAACATGCACGAAAACAAAAAGGTAGAAGTTCAATTTCTAAAGATGACGCGGTTCAACATGTAAACCAATGTTGAAAGAAAACAAAAAGAAAATGAGAAGTTCAATTTCTAAAAATGAAGCGGTTCGACGTGCAACCCAATGTTGAAAGAAAACAAAAAAAAGGAGAAGTTCAATTTCCAAAGATGACGTGGTTCAACATGTTAAACAATGTTGAAAGAAAATAGAAAGGAAAGGAGAAGTTCAATTTCAAAAGATGACGCGGTTTGATGTGCAAACCAATGCAAAAGCACACGCAAAAATGTTATTTTGGTGTCTTAAAATATTTTTATTCATAAAAAATGATTAAGAAATAAATCCAAGAAGGCCATATTAAAAAGATGAAGAAATGCGATGATTATAGAAAACTCAGATTTTCATCGTTATTAAAAATACGTCAGAGTGAAAACAACAAGCAGTTCAACATGAAAACAGCAGGAAGTTCAATTACTACACTGGATGAATTTTGGATGAAAAACTTTTAAAACCGTCGCGAGTATGAAAAAATGATCAACACGGGAAAGTTGCGTGTTTATAGCAGCTTTCCATCGATATATCACTTGCTCAATTCCAGTGAGTGGGTGGAGAGCTGCAAGCCAAAAAAGCACGTGAAAAACAGAGTGAAGTTCACGCAGAACTGCCACAAAAGTTCAAGTACTTCACGCAATGCATTTTCGACGAATCTGTTTTGCCATAAAGGCAGAACGAGTGACCTCGCCGTTTCTGAAATTACTTGAAAATGGCTGGGATTCAGAGAAAACCATCAACATGAAAAAGTTTCGCATTTTTCGTAGCTTTTCAACAGTATATTATTTGCCCCGTTCCGATTAAGTTTGTAGAAATTACAGTGAAAATACGTTTTTAGCCATTTTCAAAATCAACGTAAAACTATAATTAATTTGGAGAAACAATATATACCAAAAAGTTTCGCATTTGTTCAGGCTTTTCAACGCCATATCATTTGCTATGTTCAGAAATATGATTAAAAAAATATATCGAAAATACAAACTTGGTAGAACTTGTACCATTTTCTAAATTACTCTTAAACCATTCAAAATTAGAAAAAACTTTCAACATGAGAAAAAAGCGCATTTTCATAAGCTTTCCAATGCAATATCATTTGTCTCAATTGGATTAGGCGTTTGGAAATGGCAACGAAAATACGAACTTGGTTGTTCGGTTTGCGAAATTTTACGATTTTCCACATTACTATTTAACCATAGGGAATTAGAAAACACTTTCAACATGTTGAAGGAGCGGTTTTACAGCAGCTTTCCAACGCCATATTATTTGTCTCATTCCGATAAACGGTTTAGAAATGCGAACGAAAATACAATTCACGTTTTCTGTATGAAGAAAAAACAGTTTTCAAAACTGCTCTTAAACCACTTACATTTTGCCAAAATTTTAATTTGGTCATGATACTGGTGTCCATAGCTTTCCAACGGTATATCGCAAGCCCCATTTGGGCAATGTTGACAGAAGTTCATCCTAGCACTAGGGGAAGTTCAGGTTGAACAAATCAGGCAGTAAAATTGCAAAAAAACGCAATTTCATCACGACCCGAGAGCAAAATCCGCCAGCGAGCGAGATTTCTATTTAAAACCGGTATTTAGTTGCTAAAAATATTTCTAGATTACACTAACATCATATAGAACACTACTAACCAAAATAATTCGCGGAGGAAGCCATGGTTGCAAAGATAGCCCGAAGGTCGGATTTGTACAAAGGGAAGTTCAGGCGCATGTACAAACAAAAATACGTCACAGAAGTTCAACATGAAAATACCATGAAGTTCAACTACTATGTTGAATGAATTTCATATGAAAAACTTTTAAAATCATTGCGAGTATGAAAAAATGATCAACACGGGAAAGTTGCGTGTTTACAACAGCTTTCCATCGGTATATCACTTGCTCAATTTCGGTGAGTGGATGTAGAGCTAGAAGTAGTGGATAGAGATATACGAGAAAAAAAAGCACGTGAAAAACAGAGTGAAGTTCAAGGTTTCATACCGAGAAGTTCAGGTACTTCTTGCGATGCATTTTTGGCGAATCTGTTTCGTGATAAAGGCAGAATGAATGATCTCGCCATTTCTGAAATTACTTGCAAACGGCTAGGAATAAGAGAAAACTGTCAACATGAAAAAGTTTCACATTTTTCGTAGCTTTTCAGAGGTATATTATTTGTGCCATTTCGATAAAGTTTATAGAAAATATGGCAAAAATACGTTTTTTGCCATTTTCGAAACTTACTTAAAACCTTAAAGAATTGAGAGAAATAATACATACCAAAAAGTTTCGTCTTTGTTCAAGCTTTCCAACACCATATCATTTGCTGCATTCGGATGCACGGTTAAAAAGTTAGCTTGAAAATACGAACTCGGTAGGACTTGTACCGTTTTCTAAATTACTTTTAAACCGTTCAAAATTAGAAAAAAAACTTTCAAAATGAAAGAGTAGCGCATTTTCATAAGCTTTCCAACGCCATATCATATGCCTCAATTGGACTAGCCGTTTAGAAATGACATTGAAAATACAAACTCGGCTGTTCGGTTTGCAAAATTTTACGTTTTTTCAAATTACTCTTTAACCATAGAGAATTAGAGAAAACTTTCAACATGTGGAAGTAGAGGTTTTTCGGCAGCTTTCCAACGCCGTATTATATGCCTTATTCCGATAAACAGTTTAGAAATGCGATCGAAAATATGATTCATGTTTTTTGTGTGAAGAAAAAACGGTTTTCAAAACTGCTTTTAAACCGCTTACATTTTGCCAAAAATTTAGGTTGGGTCATGATACTGGTGTTCATAGCTTTCCAACGGTATATCGAAGCCCCATTTGAGCAATGTTGGCAGAAGTTCAACCTAGTACTCGTGGAAGGTCAGGCGCGTTACTCGGGAAGTTCATGTTGTGATCAGAATATTATTCTAATCCCGTGATCAGAATAGTGTTTATGTATATATATACAGATGGTCTATTCTGCTAATATTAGCAGAATAACTATTCTGCACACCACTTCGGCACTGCACGCTCAACAGAAGCGCACTGCATCATTTTGACGACGAGCGCTGCAATAGAGACTAGTGAACTTCTCGTCGGAAAAAACTGCACGCGTTATTTTTCCGGTACTGTTTTCGCTCTAGTTTTTTAACCGTTTATCGGAACGATGCGTGTAATATACCATTGAAAAGCTATGGTTTAGGCGCAACTTCGCCATGTTGAACACTTTTCGAGATTCCACACGGTTTAAGAGCAGTTTTGAAAATGGCGCGGCGGACGACGAGTGGCAGCGAGCGTATTTTCGCGTTTTTTTCTAAACCGGTCGTCGGAACGAAGCAAACGATACGCCGTTGGATAGATATCGTCGAGGTGCATCTTTTTCATATATAAATCTTTCTCTAATTCATTACGGTTTGAGAGCAGTTTCAAATTTACTAAATCACGGAAGTCTATTTTTCAAATTTTTTGAAATTTTCGGTACTGTTTTCGCTCTAGTTTTTGAACCGTTTGTCAAAACGAGACATACGATACGCCGTTGGAAAGCTAAAAACAAGGCGCAACTTTCATATGTTGAAATGGTTTTGAGATTCCTTACGATTTTTAGTTAATTTGGAAAATCGTGCGGCTGACTTCGAGAGGCAGCGGCTGTTTTTTCACGAAATTTTTATGAACGGCTGGTCGGAATGATTCAAATCATACGCCGTTGGAAAGATATCGATGAGACGCAACTTTTTCATGTAGAACACTCTCTCTAATTCATTACGGTTTAAGAGCAGTTTCCAAATTACCAAAATGCGGGCACTCTGTTTTTCACGACACCCAAATCGACGTGCGTACTTCATCCGACCGAAAACCGCACTGCATTGGACGAAATGCCGCACTGCATTAGACGGGGCAAGAGAACTGCATGGTTTCCTTTTTGTGGGACGTAAATTTTTGAAGACGAGGAAGAAAACCGCACTGCTTTTAGACGGAAAAGCGCACTACATCAAAGAGTCAAGCGAACTTCATGATTTTCTTGTCGGGCGTAAATTTTCTCACATGAGCTTTTATGAGGTTTTGTCGTCATTTTTTATGAAAGAACGCACTGCTTCAAACGGAAAACCGCACTGCATCGGAAAGTCAAGCAAACTTCATGATTTCTTTTTATCCTTTTTTCTAACATTTTTTGATGAAACACGTGGTACCTCATGGGGATGAGTGTAGTGCACATTAGAGGGAAGTGAACCGCGACACAAGACGAAGTGGAGTACATTGGTTTGTTGTTGTTTGTCCGAACTGAATTACCGAGGCTAGTGTGCTGATTTTTTTTTGTAAAACGCCTTTTCAAGTTTTGCATGGTTGAGGTTAGTGAACTTCAGATCCTAAGTGCCGAGACAAGGCAAGTGTACTGCATCAAATTTTTTTTGCAAACGCTTTTTAAAACAAAACAAAACATGAAAAAGATTGAATTGCATGCACAAATACGCTCCGCACCACGCGAACACAGTCAGGTATACCCCAATTTTATGATGAATTTTGCATAGGCGGCTCGGGGTGGTGGCCCTCCTGTGCAGACTGCAGTTGTTTTTTGCCGAAGTGTACTACTTTTGCAGTCAACACACTTGTCCTTCAATATATAAACTAAACATACACAATTTTCTCATGCAACCAACTGAAAAAACAAAAAAGTGAGCGGCAAAAATCGCCCACGAGTCGATGATGGCCACGCGCGCTACTGACTAATCTCGACTTTTGCTCGCGCCCACAATAAAGAAGTGCACTGCATGATGAGTCGATGATGGCTGTGCGCGCCTGCTGTGTGGACTGCTCCAGCGACACCATTGCGTTGCTCATCCTGGAGAGAAGGAATGAGTCAGTGCACGGTTGCGCCAATGATTTGGACGAAGTGAGCTGCACCTGAAGCAAAAAAACGCCACGTCGGATGAAGTGAGTTGCAGTTGTACATGCACATACTGACAAATTGCACATATACACATACTTAACTGCACATCAACGTACGGTGAACCTCATTTCCAATGGTGGTGTAGATGCCGCTCGGCAGGCGTTGAGGCGTTGAGGAATGCCAAGGGGAGGTGACTGCATGCACGCCACGTTGGGACTCCATGGAAGCCGTAATGGACTACAGATAGAAGGTGTCACCACGGCCGTGCTACTCCACTGGAAGAGGAGGGGAGGTGGAATGGAGGGTCGGGCGCCCGTGCAGCACACTCCCTCCTCCCTCTGCCCACCTGTGCGGCGCACTGCACCCACCCCAACAAACCGCACGACAGAGCCCACCGAACTGCATAGTTGTCCTCGCATGTGGTGGCAGGTGGTTGGGAGAGGCGGGCTCGCCGGCGAGGGGGAGGCATAAAGATTGAGGTGGGAGGACTGCGGTCGCCGGCTCAGTGGGTACTCCGACGGGATGGTAGGGCGCTGCAGAGGGGCGCCCAGCCTGGATCTGGCGGCGGGTTGTCGCGGGGCGTCATGGAAGGACCGGCGCGGCCTGGATCCAGCGGCAGGGCGGCGTGGCCTGGATCCAGCGGTAGGGCGGCGAGTCCTGGATCGGCGGCTGGGAGTCGCGGGAGGGCGGGCGTGGCCTGGATCCGGCGCCTGGGAGTCGCTGGGGCGGCGGCGCGGCCTGGATCCGGCGCTGGGCGTCGCGGGGTGCCATCGCGGCCTTGATCCCGTGGTGGCTTGTGCTGGGAGGTGGATGGGGGAGGGGCGGTTCGGGCAGGGAGAG
>NC_057798.1:450776400-450780449 GCF_018294505.1 Triticum aestivum
ATCTTCTCTCTCTCTCCCTCTTATATATATAGCCTTAAAAGCTTCAAGTATGCTTTGACCGCACACTATGCCACACTATGTGCGCTCAATATACCTGGGGGTTTCTTATACATAATCTTAACATAATTATCTTCTGGGCTTTTTACCCACCACATATGCATCATTTCTCCACATGTGCCTTTTTCAACATTATATGCATCGATATGACTTAAGTTTTGGCAAAATTGGGTTGCCTGGCTCTTGTGTTTATGCCCTACGTTACCGTTAATTTGGCTAGGGCATAAGAGGAGCACCTCTATGATTGTTACTGTCGGGTCAGCCCGATGTGTACCTCAGACTGGGTGAAGCCGAAAGCTAGCGTTCTTAAGGGAATATTCAGTCAGTGAACAAAAGATGTCTTTTACTTATTACAAAACATGCCCCCAGATGTTTATATCTGTCGGTGTTTTGGGAACGGGGGTCCCCAGACTTGCCTGCCTACGGCCTGTGGCATGGCTCAAGCAGTGGCCCAGTGCGGCCCACCTTCACCAGCTCAAGCTCAAGACCCTTGCGGGGTGGACGACAGGAAGCTTCCTCAGGAGCAGCCTCGTCAGGCAGGCTTGCAAGGAGGCGGAGAGATCAAGGCTGGGGTACCTCGCGAGGTGCCCGTGACGCAAGCCATAATGATCGAGGCCAGGCGGGCGTCGGCCTGCACAGTGTCCTTGTTTCCCCTTTGGTGCAAAGGGAGCAAGCACAGGCCAAGGCGTCGGGCAAAGGTTACCATTTCAGTGCAACAAGACCAAGACCAGCTGGGCGGCAGGATGGAGGTCACCGTGGAGCCCAAGACAGCGTCATCGTTAGAGCCTTTGGCAGTCGAAGACCAACTTTAGTCAGGATAAGTGTACTAGATGTTCCCCTTCAAAATGGCCAATTGTTGGCGCCCTTCCCGCTCAATATTTGGGAAGAGGGCCAGGGCCTCTCTATATATAGGACTAGCCACCCATCGTAGAAGGAAGGATGAATCGACACCGCTACAAGAACATCCCTCGCGAGGCTGTTCTTCCCTTGTATCTTTCATCATCAACTCCTGAGGCAATCCACCACACCACACACTAGAGTAGGGTATTACACCACAATGGTGGCCTGAACCAGTATAAACCTCGTGTCCCTTGTGTGTTCATCTTTATAGCCTAGATTACTTGCAAGGCTTCGAGACGCGAGTTGGTAGGAGAGAGATCTTCACGCGCACCCCAGAGTTCGAACCTCAAGGGTCTACCGGAACCGGAAATCCGACATTTGGCGCGCCAGGTAGGGGTGCGTCGAAATCGTGTCTTCCGCCGTCTTGTGTTTCATCGTCCGTCGCGCCCATGTCTGACGCTCGTCGAGCCCGCGCCGAGCGTCGGGCTGCTCTCGTGGCCCATGTCACCCAGACGGCCCCTGTCGGTGGGTCTCCCCGTTGTTCCCCATCGCCTGCCGCCCACGCTGGCACCGGCCCGGCGAGGAACGAGTAGCAGGCGTCGTTGTTGCATCCCTCGGTGCAGCAAGAAGGCCGCACCGCCACCCCATCGCTGACTCCAGCAGGCTCGTCATCGCACGCTCGTCGCGCTCCCGCGGATGCGCACGCCGCGTTGCTCCTGGCACATGAGCTCCTGCACTACCGCCTTGTTGACGACCTCTACGACGAGTGGCTCGCTCACATCACCGAGCTTGTCAGCGCCGCAGGGGGCTCCCCTGCGCCGTCCCTCTCGCTGCATCACCCTCCGTCCTGCGTGGGCAACATGGCTCCGAAGGCGCCTCCGCCGCCTCCACCCCAAGAAGGCGCCCTGTCCCCAAGGCGTGCGGCCCCTGGACGAGACCCACCGCGTCCAGCGCCCGCGTAGCAAGAAAAGAGCTGCCAAGAGGTCCCTCGCCCCCAAGAAGGAGCTCGCGTGCTCCCTGCGCCAGCACGCCATGACCGTGCTCCTGCTCCAGCGCGCCAAGACCCCGCGCTGCTCCTGGCGACAGCGCGCGGAGACCTCCAAGATCAAGCCCTACATCACCAAAGGCCCCCAGTGGCCACTGCAGGCTGTCGCGCCTTCACCGCCGAGCTGCGCAGTGTGGCCTGGCCGGGCAAGTTCAAGCCAGATCTTCCTCCTCGCTATGATGGCACTGCCAACCCCGCGGAGTTCCTCCAACTCTATGAGCTGGGCATCGAGACGGCCAACGGGGACAAAAAGGTCATGGCGAACTTGTTTCCCATGGCGCTCAAGGATGGTGCCCGCACCTGGCTCCTGAACCTGCCTCCCAGCATGAGCTCCTCTGGGGACAAGATGCGTAGTCGCTTCATCGCCAACTTCCAAGGCACTCGCGATCGACCCCCGGCCATGAGTGACTTGCGCCGCATCAAGCAACAGCCAGGAGAGACCCTGCAAAAGTACATCCAGCGCTTCAACAACGCCCGCCTCAAGATCCCCAGGGTGAGCGAGGAGGCCATTATTTCAGCCTTCTCCAACGGTGTTCATGACATCAAGATGAAGGAAGAGCTGGCGATCCATGAGGATCTATGCACATCTCTGGAGCTGTTTAACTTGGCGACCAAGTGCGCCAGGGCTAAGGAGGGGCGCCTCTCCCTCCTCGAGCTTCCAGCTGCTGATCCGGAAGAGAAGAAGCCCAAGGTCAAGGACGTGAAGCGCAAGGGAGCGGCTGTGCTCACAGCTGAGCCAGATACCAAGCGAGGCAGGGATCAGCCGGAGTCATCCAAGGGCGGCCGGTACTGCGTGTACCACGACCTCCACACTCACAACACCAACGAGTGCCAAGAGCTCAGAGCTGTGCGAGATGGACGTATCGACCGACGCCCCGAGCGCAACGATAGGGGCTATGGCCGAGGAGGAGGAAGAGGTGGAGGACGATGGGAAGATTGTGGCCCTCGCCAAGGATGGCGTGACCGACCTCGCGAGGACCGCTGGCAGGACCAGCCTCGCGGGGGGGTGGAGGGATCAGCCTCGTGAGGATCGCCCGCAAGGCAACGCAGGCCTCCCTCCTCTGCCACCATCGCCAAGGAGGAATGAAGACCAGCATCAGGATGAGGGGGCTGGGGGCTTCCAGGAGCCGCGCGCGATCGCTTGCATCCTGGGCAGATCTCAAGTCCCGGCCTCTCAACACATCTTCAAGCAGTTTGCTCGCGAGGTGAATGCAGTCCTCCCAAAGCCCGAGGCCTCGCGCCCTCTCAGGTGGTCCATGTGTGCCATCACTTTCGGCTCAGCGGATCAGCTCAAGTGCGCAGCAACGACTGGAGTCCTCCCAATGCTCTGTTCCCCAGTCATCAGCAATGTGTAGGTCACCAGGACCCTCATCGATGGTGGAGTAGGGCTCAACGTTCTGTCTGTCGAAACATTCAACAATCTCCAAGTGCCATATGATCAACTTCAGCCGACCAAGCCTTTCTCAGGAGTCACTGATGGTTCTACCACCCCAATAGGGCAGGTCCGCCTCCCTGTCACCTTCGGACAGCGCAAGAACTACCATACTGAGCTTATCGACTTCGACGTCGCCCACATTCGCTGTCACATCCTAGTTAGCCATGCATTAGAGTGTTGCATCATGTTTACTCTTTCATCAGAAACTTGAAATGGGGATCTGTGAAACCCTCAGAATCATTTTGAAAATGACCCAAATAAAAATTTCTCCAAAAGGATCCAAGAAAATGCTCATGTTGCTCTCTGAAAATATTGGACAGAGATAAAAATCAAACCAATATTTTTAGTGGCTCATGGACATTTATTTTGGGCATTTGGAATTAATGCATAAGTATTTGCATTGGAAATATATTAATTATATATATTAATATATGCCCAAATATTATGCCATTTATAAAAGAGCTCTGGAATAATATATATGGCTCCTGCAAAAATTGGCATAAGTTAAATAAATGATTTAATATATTTTTTAAATCAAAACAAATGTCAGAAATTAGAAAACAGAAAAATATTAACAGGAGAAGCTTACCTGGGCTCCTCCACCGTGCGGCCCAGCCAGCTGGCTGGCCCAGCCAGCAGCCGGCCCAGCCCACCTCCCTCCTCTGTCGTCTT
>NC_057798.1:450781407-450828522 GCF_018294505.1 Triticum aestivum
CACGGCCGAACACCACCGTCGCCACCGTTCGCCACAGCAGCCGTCTCCGGCCACCCCTCGCTGCCCCGACCAGCTCAGAAGCTCCGCCACGACCCCCTCTTCCTCCCCACCGCTCCACAGCTCCCTGGAAGCCCTGCATCGCCGCCACGTCGTCGTTCCCCTCTTCGGGCTCCGACCATCGTCACCGTCGAATTCGTCGTCTCCAGCGCGTCCCTGAGCCCGCTAACCATCCCTGCAGCTCCGCGGTGAGCCCCCGGATCGTTTCCCCCTTCTCCCCTGGTCTCTTTCGACCTCTAGGCCCTAGCCCCACCTTGGCCGAGAGCTCCACGCCGCCGGCGATGTCGCCGTCGTGGCCACGGTCACCGTAGCACCCAACCGAGCGCACTATCGTGCTCCCCACCTCACCAGGAGCACGCAGCGCGCACTAACGCCTCCCCAAACCCCCTGCAACGTCGATTCCGACCGCACCCGAACTCCGGCAGCCGCAGCCGAGCTCGCCGCCGTCGACTCCGGCCACCCCAGGGCCAGCCACGGCCACCGTCCGACGCGCCGTCGAGCTAGCTATCCAACGCACCTAGCCGCACGCCGTTTGGAGCACCACAGAGGAAACCCGAGGCCCCTGCACGCCGCGGACCTCGCCGGCGACTAACCGCCGGCGGGTTTGACCTGTCCGACCTGAGGTTTGACCCCCCCAGGGTCACTGACGCGTGGGCCCTGTCGGACAGGTGGTTAGTTAGTACTAATTACCGTTAGTCAACCCCCCCCCCTGACACTGACTAGTGGGCCCCAGCGCCACTAATTAGTAATTAGGATTAAACTAACCCTGTTTAACACCCCTGTCACTGACGTGTGGGCCCCACACGTCAGGTTTGACTTCAGCCAGCCGCAGTTGACCACTGACGTCATGCTGACGTCATGCTGGCCCAATAATTATAATTTCTGGATTTAATTTAAATCAGGAAATTCCAGAATATTATTTAAACTTCAAAAATTCATAACTTTTATTCTGTAACTCCAAATTGGACAAATTATATATGAAAAATGATCAGAAAAATCCAATCTATCCATCTGTACTATTTTCATGCATGATCAAACAAGTTAAATTGATGTTTTAAGCAGAACAAGGAAAAGCACTTTTAAAAGGCCATGTTTGAGTTTGAAATTTGAATCTTTGGTTCAAATTTGTTCAAACCCTTCTGGTTCTAGTTGCATTAGCCCAACACACTCATATTGCCATGTTTCATGCATGCATCATATTGTTGCACATTGTTTGGTGATGCTTGTGTATCGATGTCCTTTGCGACAGGTTCTGCCTCCGAGGAGTACCGTGATTACCCTAACGAAGAACCATATCAGTGCATCGAACCATCAGGCAAGCAACCAACCATTTGATCATATCGATACAATCCCATGTTCTCGCTCCTGCTCTCTTTTACTGCATTAAGACAACGCGATTCAAACTGCTGTGTGCTACGGTAGTTGAACCCATTTCCTCTGCATGACCTGTCATTGCCACAGTAACTAGATGAAACCCACTAGCATGTGTAGGAGTTGATTGAGCCATATGTATGTGTTGTTCCTACCTTGCTATGCCTGCTATGCTTAGAGTCGTGTCAGGTCTGGTTCATCTGGGTGATGGGCTAGAGTGAAATGATTATGTCGGTAATGGGAGTGGTGTGGTGAACACGATTTGGTAAAGGTATCAATGAGAGGCCATGTAGGAGTACATGGTGGGTTGTTTCATTGAAGCCGACCTTAAGCACCGAGATCTGTATATGTGATTTAAGATACAGCTACTACCATGCATTGGGCCCTGAAATATGACCCCGCTCGACTTCTTATTCACCCTAGCTCTCTGTCCAGGAGTTGCAAGTAGTTTCTGGTGTTTGTAGCCTACTGGAGGCCGTGGACAGTGCTGACCGTAGGGGTGGGCTGTGATGCGGTAGGTACGTGGCACGGTGTACCGAATACCCGTTAGGTATCTCGGGAACCCTGTTCACATCGTTCGGGGCCGTATGGGAAACCTCGGCCGGACTCCCTGCGGATGGAACCTGAATAGGCGATAAACCTGGACTAGAGGCTTAAGTGTTTAGGTAGGTCGTGGTCTACACCCACGTCGGCTTTCGCTTGAAGTCTGCCGAGCACATGTCGTGTGCAGACGCTAAGTGGTGGAAACATGTATGAAGAAGTACACCCCTGCGGGGTTAACATGATCTATTCGAATAGCCGCGTCCGCGGTAAAGGACTACTTGGTTGCCTATACAGTTCATAGACAAGTAAATGGAAACTACTAAAAGCCTCAAGATAAGTGTGAGTGCCGAGAATGGCTCTTCCGTAGGAAGACGGAGGTGGATCCTCGGTAGTGTATTGAAGTGGTGAGTAGTGGACTCGTGTGCGCAAAACCATTTCAAGTTGGAGTATCGTAGGATAGCCTAGCCAAGAGTCAAAGCTGGCTTGCTGCAATAACTCCACCAACCCTTCTTGATACTATGCATGTATGTAGGATCTGATGTAAGTCTTGCTGAGTACCTTTGTACTCATGTTGCTATAATCTACATTTTTACAGAAGACGCTGCAACCCCTTCTGATGGGTTCTATGTAGACGTTGACATCAACGAGTAGGCTAAAGACCCAGGTGGTGACCCTGAGCTTGTGAAGGACCACGTAGTATAGCTAGGCTTTCCAAGCCTCTTTTATTTTACTAGTTGTCTGTACTCAGACAAGTTACTTCCGCTGCTGGTTTGTATGACTGTATGACTTGTATGTTGGGTCGTGAGACCCGTACCTTTGTGTATGATATGTATGGCTCCCAGAGCCTTAAATAAAGTGCTTGTGTCATAGAGTCATGTTGTGATGCTTCGTTGTATTTGCACATATCGAGCATATTTTGTGTATGATTGAAATGCTTGGTATGTGTGGGATCTGACTATCTAGTTGTTTATCTTTAGTAGCCTCTCTTACCGGGAAATGTCTCCTAGTGTTACCGCTGAGCCATGGTAGCTTGCTACTGCTCTGGAACACTTAGGCTGGCCGGCATGTGTCCTTCTTCGTTCCTGTGTCTGTCCCTTCGGGGAAATGTCACGCTTTGAGTACCGGAGTCCTGTTAGCCCGCTACAGCCCGGTTTACCGGAGTCCTGCTAGCCCAGTGCTACAGCCCGGACCCACTTGCTGATGACCGACACGTTCGAAGCTGGGTCATGGATGCCTGTCCCTGTAAGTCTATGCCACTTTGGATTTACGACTAGTCATGTCAGCCCGGGCTCCTTATCATATGGATGCTAGCGACACTATCATATACGTGAGCCAAAAGGCGCAAACGGTCCCGGAAAAAGGTAAGACGACACCCGTGGGGATACCGTGCGTGAGGCCGCAAAGTGATATGAGGTGTTACCAGCTAGATCGATGTGACATCGAGTCGGGGTCCTGACAGCGTTGGCATCAGAGCCGGACTGCCTGTAGGTTCTCCAAGCCAAACTGGTCGATGTTGAGTCTAGAATTTCTTTAGTTATATGTAGGGGAATTGTTTGTGGGTTGGAACGTAAGGCTCTTTTTGCTCCTTTGTCTTATGACATTCTGATCTGAGTCAGTCCATTCTTCCACCGGGGGTTAAGGAATTAGGATCTATTCTCTCTATCAGGATCACGTGTTACTAATCAGTAGTACCTTATAGGTATGAAGGATACAAGCCTAGTTCAGTTCTTTTACCACATTATGTTGCCAGAATGGTTTCAGAACTTTGAAATGATGATGTTGAGTATGTACGAAATCCTTTGTCAAATGTCTCAAAATCCTTCTTGAGCATTTACAGCTGTTATGCTGCCGAAATTTTGCTAGAAATTCTAATGCCTTTGCATTATGATTGTGCTTTCAGATGGCCACTCGCGACCTCAATCAAGTGGTTCGCCTGACTCGATGCCTAGATGTACCCGGCCATACTGCTAAGTTGGTCAGGGTAATGACTGAGGCTGGATACCGCTGGTATCCCGAGTACACGGTCGAAGAGCAATTCCGAGATTTTAATCAAAGCCAGTATCTCTGCACTGTCAGGATATTTCCATCTTATCCTGGATCCACCGAGCCTCTTCACTGCTCCTATGGACTCGGGGTTACTATTGAGATGGCTGTGCAGGACGCCGCCTGCTCAATGATGACCATTATGCGAGTCAGATCTGGTCTGTTTCGGGACTCTGATTTCCGGTATATGCCAGGATCACTTCCGGGAGCACAAGGATATCTCCAGGCTATCTATGCTGACCCCACTCAGGAGGATTCACGGACTCGCACCACTGCTGAGATGCTCGAGGATAAGGACCGTGAAAATCGGGCCTTAAGGTTAGAGCTCTTCAATACCCGTGCTGACCACTGGGCCACTTTGACTCGGTTCGCACCGGCGGTGCAAGCTGGATATTCAGATATGCGCGATCTCTATCCTGTGAGATCTGCTCTACCGGACGTAATGGTTTGGCGTGATGTAGGAGGCATCACCCCACCTCGCGGTCCCCGCAGGCCACCGTCTGTTGGTCCAAGGCCTCATCCTAGCCCCTATGGTCCACAAGCTCCGCGAGATCGTCTGTTTCCGGATGATCATGTTGAACTTCCAGGCTATGGAGGCGACTTCTACGAGGACTACTACGGATCGGTCTGAGTTAGTGGTAGTATCACTAGTTCGCACTAGCTGTGTCTTCTATCGTCCCGCGTGACTCATGGGATATGACCTAGTTTGTACTCTTTCCGGAGGAGTAGAAAAATAATGTATAGGAGCTTGGGATGCCTCCGATGAGATGTAATCCTCTTTCACCGTAATAGTACTTGTTTGGTCTTGTACTAAACCCTGTATGGTGTGTATGACGATGGAATAAAGAAGCAGTTTCTGTATCTACCATGTCATACGGATGATCATCTTGCATTCCGAGTTATTCCTTACATTATGTATCCTATGTCGGAATTTTACCATCCTGACTAAATCATTGTCTTGTTTACCTAGGATGGTCAACACGCGCGCTAACCCTGCTTCCCAAGAGCAGGCCGAAGGCAGTGAAGCCAGGGATGCAAATCTGCCTCATCCTCCTTCACTAGCCGAGGTTATGATGGAAGCTGAGAGAAACAAGCGGGAGACCAACCGTTTGTTGGAGCGTATTGATCAGAATACAGCACACCATCAGAGGGCTAACGTGGTGTCACTCAGTGATTTTATCAAATTGCATCCACCCACGTTCCACCACTCCGTCGAGCCTCTCGACGCTGATGACTGGCTTCGCAGTATCTCTCACAAACTGCGTTCCGCGCTGGTAGCGGAGGCTGACAAGGTCACCTTTGCTGCATATCATCTTGAAGGCCCCGCCAGTCTATGGTGGGAGAATTATGGAGCTATGCGCCCAGCGGGCCATGTCACTACTTGGGCTGAATTCAGCGAGGCTTTCCGTGAACATCACATTCCGGAGGGTCTCATGGACCGTAAACGCGAAGAATTTTGCAGTTTTACCCAAGGCCGACTTTCTGTGGATGTCTATAGCAGGGAGTTTGGTAATCTCGCCCGATATGCAACTGAGGAAGTGTCTACTGACGCCAAGAAGCAAGCAAGGTTCCGTAAGGGCCTTAGTCCTGAGCTTCGCCGTGACCTCCGTCTGCATGAGTGCACATCTTTTTCGAAACTTGTCAACAAAGCCATCAGTGCTGAAACTGGTCAGACTGACTATGACGCAACACGCAAGCATGGCCGTGACATGGGTTCCTCATCCGGTGCTGGTCCTCAGAAGCGCTGCGTGTGGGTGCCCAACACCGCCCTGCCACCCAGGTTCACACCGAGGCCATCTTTCCAGGCGCCTCGCCCTGTTCAACAGTCTGCACCGGCCAAGCCCTATGGGGGTCCAACCAATAATGCTCCTCCACGTACCAGTTCCGTGACTTGTTTCAAATGTGGGGAATCTGGTCACTATATGCGTGAGTGTCCCCAGACCAACCCCAACCAGTCTGCTAAAGCTGTTGGCCGTGGCAAGCCGACAGGGAAAATATTCCACGCCAAGCCGGTCACCGCTTCACGTGGCCATGTCAACTGTATCTCTGCCGAAGAAGCTCAAGAGGATCCCAACGTCGTTCTCGGTACGCTTCTTGTTAATTGCCACCCGGCATCTGTTCTTTTCGATACAGGAGCCTCTCATTCTTTTATATCTGAAAACTATGCTCGCTTGCATAACGTCGCATTCGGTGATATGCCAACCTCTATGGTAATTCAAACTCCGGGATCCAAATGGCAAACTTCTAGAGTAAGCCATGGAAATGAAATCCAAGTCGACAGACTTGTTTTTCTCGCATCTTTGATAGCCCTTAAATCTTCAGATATTAATATCATTTTGGGTATGGACTGGATGTCAGCTCATCAAGCCAAAATTGATTGCTTCTCTAGGACTGTTCAACTCACCCATCCTTCGGGGAAGATAGTCATTGTCTTGACCCGAATAGCCAAGCGACAATTATATTCTCTTAACGCCAGCCCCTTGCCAGATCTTGAGGACGTGCCGGTAGTCTGTGACTTTCCGGATGTCTTTCCAGAGGAATTGCCAGGTGTTCCACCCGACAGGGATGTTGAGTTCGTAATAGATCTCATTCCAGGAACCGTTCCGATTGCTAGAAGACCCTATAAGATGGCACCCCTAGAACTAGCCGAGCTTAAGAAACAACTCGATGAGTCCTTGAAAAAGGGTTTCATCCGCCCTAGTTCATCTCCGTGGGCTTGCCCCGTCCTATTCGTCAAGAAGAAGGATGGTACGGACCGGATGGTTGTAGATTACCGACCTGTTAATTTGGTCACAATCAAGAACAAATATCCACTTCCCAGGATCAACGATCTGTATGATCAGCTCGCTGGATCCTCAGTCTTCTCCAAGATGGATTTGAGGTTGGGCTACCATCAAATCAAAATCAGAAACGGGGACATTCCTAAAACGGCCTTTGTTACTCGTTATGGCCAATACGAGTACACCGTCATGTCCTTCGGTTTAACCAACGCTCCAGCCACCTTTTCTCGGTTAATGAACTCAATCTTCATGGAGTATTTGGATAAATTCGTCGTAGTTTATCTCGATGATATACTCATCTACTCCAAGAACGAGGAAGAACATGCCGAACATTTAAGGCTAGTGTTGAAGAAACTTCGAGAGCATCGCCTTTATGCCAAATTTTCGAAATGTGAATTCTGGTTGTCAGAAGTGACCTATCTGGGTCATGTAATATCTGGTAAAGGTATTGCTGTTAACCCTGAGCGAGTTCAAGCCGTCCTTAATTGGACTCCGCCTGAATCGGTCAAGCAAGTTCGGAGTTTTCTAGGCTTAGCGAGCTATTGTCGTCGCTTTGTCGAGAACTTCTCCAAGGTTGCTAAACCTCTAACCGAACTTCTCAAGAAAGATAAGAAGTTCGAGTGGACTCCACAATGTGAGCACAGCTTTCAGGAACTGAAAAGACGCCTGACCTCTGCTCCCGTGCTGGTACCGCCAGACTTCTCCAAGGACTTTGTTATCTACTGCGACGCCTCGCGACAAGGACTAGGTTGCATTCTTATGCAAGATCGACACGTAATTGCTTACGCTTCACGGCAATTGCACCCACATGAGGAGAATTATCCTACTCATGATCTAGAGCTTGCAGCCGTAGTCTATGCACTTAAGACCTGGCGACATTACCTCCTCGGTAATCGTTGCGAAATATTCACTGATCACCAAAGTCTGAAGTACATTTTCACCCAACCAGATTTGAATCTCAGGCAGAGACGTTGGGTTGAATTGATCACAGACTTCGACTTAGGAATAACCTACACCCCAGGGAAAGCCAACGTCATGGCTGATGCGCTAAGTCGTAAATCCTATTGTAACAACCTGATGTTACAACAAAGTCAACCGCTTCTCCATGAGGAATTTCGGAAGCTTAACCTTCACATTGTACCTCAAGGTTTTCTTTCCACCTTGGTGGCAAAACCTACCCTTACGGATCAAATTATCAAAGCACAGAAGGTAGATCCGGGAATCTCCCGCATCAAGAGGAACATTCAGAAAGGAACTGCGGATTGTTTCTCCATTAATGATCAAGGAGTCGTATACTTCGGGAATCGACTAGTGGTTCCCAAAGTGCGCAACCTAAGGCGATTAATCCTTAAGGAAGCTCATGAATCTCCTCTCACCATTCATCCCGGTAGTACTAAGATGTATCAGGACCTACGCCAGAGGTTCTGGTGGACTAGGATGAAGAGAGAAATTGCTCAGTATATTGCAAATTGCGACGTCTGTCGTCGTGTAAAAGCAGAGCACCAACGGCCTGCTGGCACCCTTCAACCCTTAGCTATTCCTGAATGGAAATGGGATAAAATTGGTATGGATTTCATTACCGGTTTTCCCAGGACCAAGAGAGGGAATAATGCTATTTTCGTCGTGGTCGATCGTCTTTCCAAAGTAGCCCATTTCTTACCTGTTCGTGAGAGTATAACCGCTAGTCAGCTGGCAGATTTGTACATCTCCCGAATAGTGTCCCTCCATGGTGTTCCTTTGGAAATTAACTCGGATCGAGGAAGTCTTTTCACCTCTCAATTTTGGGAAAGTTTCCAAAATGCTATGGGGACTCGTCTCTCCTTTAGCACCGCTTTCCACCCTCAGTCGAGTGGTCAAGTGGAACGCGTCAATCAGATTCTAGAAGACATGCTTCGAGCCTCTGTTATCTCATTCGGAATGGACTGGGAGAAGTGCCTTCCATTTGCCGAATTCGCCTACAACAACAGCTATCAATCTAGCTTGGGTAAAGCCCCTTTTGAAGTTCTCTATGGACGACGATGTCGAACACCCCTTAACTGGTCAGAGACCGGGGAAAGACAATTCTTTGGCCCGGATATGATTCAGGAAGCAGAAGAACAAGTTCGCATCGTTCGTGAAAAGTTGAAAACAGCCCAATCTCGTCAAAAGAGTCAATATGACCGAAAGCATAAGGCTATGACTTTCGAGGTTGACGAGAAGGCTTATCTTCGGGTCACCCCTCTGAAGGGAACCCATCGTTTCGGTATCAAAGGCAAATTGGCTCCTCGTTACATTGGACCTTTTCGCATTCTCGCCAAACGAGGAGAAGTTGCCTACCAATTGGAACTACCTCTGCACCTCTCCAGGGTCCACGATGTCTTCCACGTTTCTCAACTCAGGCGTTGCTTCTCGGATCCTATCCGTGAAGTGGACCACGAAACGCTTGATCTCCAAGATAATCTTACATATCGAGAGTACCCCGTTCGTATCCTCGATCAGGCCGAACGTACCACCCGACGTCATAATATCAAGTTTCTCAAAGTGCAATGGTCGCACCATTCTGAGGATGAAGCAACTTGGGAAAGGGAGGATCGTCTTCGACTTGAATATCCCGCCTTCTTCCTGGAGGAACCCAAATCTCGGGACGAGATTCTTTTGAGTGGGGGTGAGTTGTCACACCCTAGCTAGTCATGCATTAGAGTGTTGCATCATGTTTACTCTTTCATCAGAAACTTGAAATGGGGATGACAGAACCCCCAGTCCCCTCTGAAACCAACTAGGGTTACTAAAATAATTTTTCAATGAACCTCAAATGCCCTTCTAAAATGCCCATCATTTTTGTCTTGGTTCAGAACCTCTGCCAAAAATGGTGCACATTTTCCTAGGCCATCCTAGGGTTTTTGAATTAAATCATAAATATTTGAATTTGGGCATTTAAAATAATATAAAATATTTAAATGCTCAAATATCTCCAAACTAAAATGTTTCATGTTGGAAATAATCCAACTATGGGCCAGGAATAGTTTGGTGATTTTTGAAGTTGCCTAGGTATTTTATTAAATTCAACAAAGTTGCAGATATATATTAAATAAAACAGAAACAGAAGAAAAGGGGAAAACTTACCTGGGCTCCTCCACTGTGCGGCCCAGCCAGCTGGCCGGCCCAGCCAGCAGCCGGCCCAGCCCACCACTGCAGCCCTCCGTCGTCTTCCTCCCCTCGCCCCGAAGCTGCTGCGTGCTCGCGCGCGCACGGCCGCGCGGCCACCTCCTGCTTGCCGACGAGCTCCTGGCCGCGTGGACGACTCCCGCAGGCCGTCCCGATCCCCCCTGCTCTCTCTCACTCTCTCCCGGCTCTTCCTTCCTCTCTCTCGCTCTCTCTCTCACACGGCCGAACACCACCGTCGCCGCCGTTCGCCATAGCAGCCATCTCCGGCCACCCCTCGCTCCCCTGACTAGCTCAGAAGCTCCGCCACGACCCCCTCTTCCTCCCCACCGCTCCACGGTCCTCCAGAAGCCCTGCATCGCCGCCACGTCGCCGTTCCCCTCCTCGGGCTCCGACCGTCGTCGCCGTCGAATTCGCCGTCACCAGCGCGTCCCCGAGCCCGCTAACCATCCCTGCAGCTCCGCGGTGAGCCCCCGGATCGTTTCCCCCTTCTCCCCTGGTCTCTTTCGACCTCTAGGCCCTAGCCCCACCTTGGCCGAGAGCTCCACGCCGCCGGCGATGTCGCCGTCGTGGCCACGGTCACCGTAGCACCCAACCGAGCGCACTATCGTGCTCCCCACCTCACCAGGAGCACGCAGCGCGCACTAACGCCTCCCCAAACCCCCTGCAACGTCGATTCCGACCGCACCCGAACTCCGGCAGCCGCAGCCGAGCTCGCCGCCGTCGACTCCGGCCACCCCAGGGCCAGCCACGGCCACCGTCCGACGCGCCGTCGAGCTAGCTATCCAACGCACCTAGCCGCACGCCGTTTGGAGCACCACAGAGGAAACCCGAGGCCCCTGTACGCCGCGGACCTCGCCGGCGACTAACCGCCGGCGGGTTTGACCTGTCCGACCTGAGGTTTGACCCCCCCAGGGTCACTGACGCGTGGGCCCTGTCGGACAGGTGGTTAGTTAGTACTAATTACCGTTAGTCAACCCCCCCCCCCTGACACTGACTAGTGGGCCCCAGCGCCACTAATTAGTAATTAGGATTAAACTAACCCTGTTTAACACCCCTGTCACTGACGTGTGGGCCCCACACGTCAGGTTTGACTTCAGCCAGCCGCAGTTGACCACTGACGTCATGCTGACGTCATGCTGGCGCAATAATTATAATTTCTGGATTTAATTTAAATCAGGAAATTCCAGAATATTATTTAAACTTCAAAAATTCATAACTTTTATTCTGTAACTCCAAATTGGACAAATTATATATGAAAAATGATCAGAAAAATCCAATCTATCCATCTGTACTATTTTCATGCATGATCAAACAAGTTAAATTGATGTTTTAAGCAGAACAAGGAAAAGCACTTTTAAAAGGCCATGTTTGAGTTTGAAATTTGAATCTTTGGTTCAAATTTGTTCAAACCCTTCTGGTTCTAGTTGCATTAGCCCAACACACTCATATTGCCATGTTTCATGCATGCATCATATTGTTGCACATTGTTTGGTGATGCTTGTGTATCGATGTCCTTTGCGACAGGTTCTGCCTCCGAGGAGTACCGTGATTACCCTAACGAAGAACCATATCAGTGCATCGAACCATCAGGCAAGCAACCAACCATTTGATCATATCGATACAATCCCATGTTCTCGCTCCTGCTCTCTTTTACTGCATTAAGACAACGCGATTCAAACTGCTGTGTGCTACGGTAGTTGAACCCATTTCCTCTGCATGACCTGTCATTGCCACAGTAACTAGATGAAACCCACTAGCATGTGTAGGAGTTGATTGAGCCATATGTATGTGTTGTTCCTACCTTGCTATGCCTGCTATGCTTAGAGTCGTGTCAGGTCTGGTTCATCTGGGTGATGGGCTAGAGTGAAATGATTATGTCGGTAATGGGAGTGGTGTGGTGAACACGATTTGGTAAAGGTATCAATGAGAGGCCATGTAGGAGTACATGGTGGGTTGTTTCATTGAAGCCGACCTTAAGCACCGAGATCTGTATATGTGATTTAAGATACAGCTACTACCATGCATTGGGCCCTGAAATATGACCCCGCTCGACTTCTTATTCACCCTAGCTCTCTGTCCAGGAGTTGCAAGTAGTTTCTGGTGTTTGTAGCCTACTGGAGGCCGTGGACAGTGCTGACCGTAGGGGTGGGCTGTGATGCGGTAGGTACGTGGCACGGTGTACCGAATACCCGTTAGGTATCTCGGGAACCCTGTTCACGTCGTTCGGGGCCGTATGGGAAACCTCGGCCGGACTCCCTGCGGATGGAACCTGAATAGGCGATAAACCTGGACTAGAGGCTTAAGTGTTTAGGTAGGTCGTGGTCTACACCCACGTCGGCTTTCGCTTGAAGTCTGCCGAGCACATGTCGTGTGCAGACGCTAAGTGGTGGAAACATGTATGAAGAAGTACACCCCTGCAGGGTTAACATGATCTATTCGAATAGCCGCGTCCGTGGTAAAGGACTACTTGGTTGCCTATACAGTTCATAGACAAGTAAATGGAAACTACTAAAAGCCTCAAGATAAGTGTGAGTGCCGAGAATGGCTCTTCCGTAGGAAGACGGAGGTGGATCCTCGGTAGTGTATTGAAGTGGTGAGTAGTGGACTCGTGTGCGCAAAACCATTTCAAGTTGGAGTATCGTAGGATAGCCTAGCCAAGAGTCAAAGCTGGCTTGCTGCAATAACTCCACCAACCCTTCTTGATACTATGCATGTATGTAGGATCTGATGTAAGTCTTGCTGAGTACCTTTGTACTCATGTTGCTATAATCTACATTTTTACAGAAGACGCTGCAACCCCTTCTGATGGGTTCTATGTAGACGTTGACATCAACGAGTAGGCTAAAGACCCAGGTGGTGACCCTGAGCTTGTGAAGGACCACGTAGTATAGCTAGGCTTTCCAAGCCTCTTTTATTTTACTAGTTGTCTGTACTCAGACAAGTTACTTCCGCTGCTAGCTTGTATGACTGTATGACTTGTATGTTGGGTCGTAAGACCCGTACCCTTGTGTGTATGTTATGTATGGCTCCCTGAGCCTTAAATAAAGTACTTGTGTCATAGAGTCATGTTGTGATGCTTCGTTGTATTTGCACATATCGAGCATATTGTGTGTGTGATTGAAATGCTTGGTATGTGTGGGATCTGACTATCTAGTTGTTTATCTTTAGTAGCCTCTCTTACCGGGAAATGTCTCCTAGTGTTACCGCTGAGCCATGGTAGCTTGCTACTGCTCTGGAACACTTAGGCTGGCCGGCATGTGTCCTTCTTCGTTCCTGTGTCTGTCCCTTCGGGGAAATGTCACGCTTTGAGTACCGGAGTCCTGTTAGCCCGCTACAGCCCGGTTTACCGGAGTCCTGCTAGCCCAGTGCTACAGCCCGGACCCACTTGCTGATGACCGACACGTTCGAAGCTGGGTCATGGATGCCTGTCCCTGTAAGTCTGTGCCACTTTGGATTTACGACTAGTCATGTCAGCCCGGGCTCCTTATCATATGGATGCTAGCGACACTATCATATACGTGAGCCAAAAGGCGCAAACGGTCCCGGAAAAAGGTAAGACGACACCCGTGGGGATACCGTGCGTGAGGCCGCAAAGTGATATGAGGTGTTACCAGCTAGATCGATGTGACATCGAGTCGGGGTCCTGACATTCGCCTGCCATACAATGCCATCCTCGGGTATCCGACCCTGGCCAAGTTCATGGCAGTGACCCATCATGCCTACAATGTCCTTAAGATGCTAGGAAGTGGTGGAGTCATCACAGTCCCCTGTGAGGAGAAGGATGCAGTGTGTTCTCTTGAGCGTGCCTTCTAGGTTGCGTCGATCAAAGATCCAGATCACAGGAGCAGGAGCCTCCCCGAGGCAGCCCCTAAGAAGAAGAAGGCATCACCTGGCCTGAGCCCTCAGGAGGTAGGCACCTCCGGTGGCACCGCATTAGTATCAGCGCCCATTCAAGGGGCGCCTCCCTCTGTCGCATAGGAAGGCGCGCCCGGCGCCCTCCTCGGGCAAGGCTCGGGGGCTCTCGCCTGGAGGGCCACTGACTTTGCCAAGGTCACGAGGGAGGCGCTCGGGCACCACTTGGAGGCATGCTTCACGGCACGTTTCCCTCAGGAAGGTGCGAGGCAAGGGAGGTCCAACTCTCAGGAGTTCATCGCAAGAAACACTCAGGAGCTGCAGGAGTCAAGAGTCATGCGCGGCAGCTGCCGCTTACCCGCCGTAGCCCCCCATCCAGGCAAGAATGGTGGGCTGCGCATTTGCATCGACGTGCCAGGGCTCAACCAAGCCGCGTCTCAGGAGCGCCTCTGGCCCTCGCGCGTGGGACGTTGCGAGGGTCCACCTCATAGCTACATTCGCATGCCTCTCGGCCTGCCAAACGCGACCGCTGCTCATCAGCGCCTGTTGAGGAGCATTCTGGAGGCTCAGGAGGTCAGGCACTGTGCGGTCCTGGCGGAGATGGAGATGGTCCTCGAAGAGCCGCCTGGACCCCTAGAGCCTCCCGAGGCTCTGAGTCCTGGGGCCTCGTGAGGATCAGCTTCCTTGCCACGCATCGTCCACTACTTCAATGCTCCTTCATCTCCAACGGTATCAGGTGACATCTTTCAAGTTCCGTTTTCAGCTGGGAGCGCCCCCAGGGCTGCATCATTCCCAGGCTGCATGGATCCGTCCCTGCAGCATGTATCTCTTTTGCCCGTATCTCTAGTTTACCTTGCTGGGGGCGCCCCTCGGGTTGCATTATCCCCAAGCCACTCGGGCCTGACCCAGTGGTGTGTATCCCTCTCGCATTTGTCTAAGCTAATTTACTATTACATGCTTAACCTGCTTGACTTAATCGCTCGATCGATTTACACCAACATTTGGAGTTGCTCCCCCTGGCATGGCGCTTGTGCATGGGTCTGTCCCTGCAACGCCGACAAACCTGAGTGGCAGAGCTCTGGCCGCGGCAGCCCCGCAAGGCGCCACCTCACCAGGCCCTCAGTGCCCTCATCATTCCCCCAGAGCAACCAGTGGGTGGCCGACAATTGTGATGGCAATTCTCGTTTTCCTCGTGATGAGTTTACAGGGTCTCTCTAAGGGATAGCGTCGGGCGAGGCCTTCGCGGTCTCTCTCTCTCTCTCTCACCCGCACGAACCGCTTGTGCGTTAAAGGGGGGGCACCTGAGCATCGTGACTCACGGGCTCTTACTGGCTCTCCAGCCCTCACCTCTTGGCCTTGTCCACGGCATCGCGACCTGGCATACCAGCGATGGCTGAGCTCGCCTGACGGCCGGGACCCGAGGACGTAGAGCACGAAGGGGAGTGCGGGAGAGAGGGAGGAAGCTCGCGAGGACCTCGCCGGGCAACTCCCCAACTACAGACGCGCGGGTCTGGCGCCGCGCCGAGAAATGGCCCCAAACTCCTGAGATAAGTCGCCCTCTACGGAACTGCTAGCTAACACAACACCGACTATGCACCTAATGCGGCCCTGTAAGAGCGACGTTGCGCTCCTTTCTCACCGCGCGGTGGCTGCTTGAGCGCCAAGGGGGGCCTCCTGAGCATCGCGCCTCGAGGGCTCTTACTGGACCTCGGGCCGCTCACCTCCTGGCCTTGACCACGGCATCGTGACCTGGCATACCAGCGACGGCTGAAGCCTGCCTGGGGACCAGGACTTGTCAGCGCAAAGCACCAGGCCCTCGTGAGGTTAGAAAGGAGGAACCAAGCTGGGACAGGAAAAGCATCTCACACTGCATCACGATAAGGATCATATTAACAAAAGGGATTACAAACGCTTTACATACACCCATGGGGTACTTCCTTGATTCCCCGCAGGAAACAAAAGACGCAAATCCTAAAGAGCCCTAACTACAGGAGCTGCAGCAACAGACGCCATCATCAACAGTGGGCCACGTGGGGCCGGTGCCAACCCCATCCAGATTAGCCGCGCCGACCGCCGGGTGCGCCGGCTCTGCTTCGGGCACGATGTGAGCTCGGGGGCTCATAGCTGTCGTCGCTTATCTTCGGAGTCAGGAGAAGTTCGGGGGAGTCGCTGGACCCTCCGGCACGCCTGCTGCTACCAGAGGAGCTGCTGGAAAAGCAGGCGGCAGGCATGGCCCTCGCCACTCCAGAGCTCCGGTCGCTGTCTCTGGGCCAACACTCCAGCCGGCGTCCTTCCGCATCGAATACCTTGAAGAACATCAGGGATGCACCGTCGTATTCTAGATGAATCACAAGGGTGCCACCCGTTCAGTAGACCTTGACGATCTCACCCCAGCCCCGGGTCATGAAGACCTTGCCAGGGGCGACAACCTCGACCTCCGCTTCGGTCGTGGGGGTGCGGCAGTCGGCGTGCTGCAGCCAAAGCTCCTGAGGCCCCCTCGGCGGTATCTCGAAGGTGAAGGAGGCAGGAAGGCGATCCAAGAGCTCGGAGGCATGGCGGCGTGAAGCACGAACTCGCGGGAAGAGTCCGTAGCGTGGACTCCAGGGGGGACGACGCGCGTCGCCGTGATCCGTCGGCGACGTCGGCGAAGCTGGCAGCGCCGCTCGGCACCCTCTTCCCCAGGGCCCTCAGCCTGGGCGTACAAGAGTAATGGATATCCGGGAGGAGGCCGCTCGTACCAAGGCCTCGACGTCTCCTACCGAGCACTCCCATAGCGGCACCAGGGGACCGGCCGCTTCTTCAGCGGGAGTGGGATGGGCCCCTCTTGGGGGGCCTTCCCTTTCTCTTCGGTCGAGAACCAGCGGATCGGCACCATTGTCGTTGAAAGGGAGCAAAGAGGAGGAGGCAGAGCAAGGAGAGACGGACTGGAAGGGCTCGTGCCGTTCCGTACTTATAGCTGGAGGAGGCCAACCGTCGGCCTCCACGATCGCAGGTAATCATGACTCACTTTGCATGCATGGACTTGTCAGACGGACGGTTGTCAAGGCGTCGTGGGGAAGCGGAGACGCCCACATCCAATCAACCGCCACACGGCACCCAAGGCCACAGGCTATTGGGGCCCGCGGCGCTTCGCACTTGCCCCTTCGCTTCTCTGCTAAGCCAAGTCCGGGCGCGCCTTGGGCCCGGGGGCTACTGTCAGTGTTTTGGGAACGGGGGTCCCCAGACTTGCCTGCCTGCGGCGTGGCTCAAGCAGTGGCCTAGTGTGGCTCACCTGCACCAGCTCAAGCTCAAGACCCTCGCGGGGTGGACGACAGGAAGCTTCCTCAGGAGCAGCCTCGTCAGACAGGCTCACGAGGAGGCGGAGAGATCAAGGCAGGGGTACCTCGCGAGGTGCCCGTGACGCAAGCCATGACGATCGAGGCCAGGCGGGTGCCGGCCTACGCAGTGTCCTTGTTTCCCCTTTGGTGCAAAGGGAGCAAGCACATGCCAAGGCATCGGGCAAAGGTTACGTTTTTGGTGCAACAAGACCAAGACCAGCTGGGTAGCAGGATGGAGGTCACCGTGGAGCCCAAGACGGCGTCATCGTTAGAGTCTTTGGCAGTTGAAGACCAACTTTAGTCAGGATAAGTGTACTAGATGTTCCCCTTCAAAATGGCCAATTTTTGGCGCCCTTCCCGCTCAATATTTGGGAAGAGGACCAGTGCCTCTCTATATATAGGACTAGCCACCCACCGTAGAAGGAAGGGTGAATCGACACCGCTACAAGAACATCCCTTGTGAGGTTGTTCTTCCCTTGTATTGTTCATCATCAGCCCCTGAGGCAATCCACCACACCACACACTGGAGTAGGGTATTACACCGCAATGGTGGCCTGAACCAGTATAAACCTCGTGTCCCTTGTGTGTTCATCTTTCTAGCCTAGATTCCTTGCGAGGCTTCGAGACGCGAGTTGGTAGGAGAGAGATCTTCGCGTGCACCCCCAGAGTTCGAACCTCAAGGGTCTGCGGGAACCCAAAATCCGACAATATCCTGCGTCATTTTTCGCAGTTCGGACATGCACATTAATGCATGCACACCCAGGGAAAGGAACCCTTAACGGAACTATTCTCCCTGGAAGATGTTTCTTACTACCCATGTAATATAACATAGCTAGTTGGGTACTTGTTTGTTCAAGCACTTATGACCCCTACGCCTGGTTTCCACGCATACCTCGGTTTTTACATAACTGCGTAGGTATTTGGATACACTCCGACTGTCGGGTCCAGAGATTGAAGCGAAAAGGTCGTCCAAGACAAATGATTTACAATCCGGCTAGGGACAAAATATGTCCTTTGAAGTATAAAAGTCACTTAGACTGACTGAATTCTTCTTCTATACCATCCAATAGGCTGTCTAGCCTACAATCCTGTTGGGAATACTTTGTGGCTAAAGCTACCTGGTCATACACCAGACTGACGGGGATCTCTTTCCCATCTGGCCCTACAGGTCCGACCTCGGCCATATGGTCCGGGTCAGCCTTTGTGTATTGCGTCTTCACCATGGCCCAGGCTTCCCTTGCACCTTGTCGGCAGGCCGATATCTTCCATAATCGAAAGCGCCACCGCGCTCCCTTGAGCATCTCCACAAGCTCTCCCATGCCTCTGAGCAGGGATGCGGACGGCCACAAGGCCTGGGCAATACCTTGCATCACCTGCCGAATTTGCTCGTGCAGCTGTGAGAGTTCTTGGAGAAGATCGCCTGCAGATCCGGCATCTCCTCTCTGGGACGACCTGTCAGCATACCTACGAATATAATTCTGTTAGCATGTTTCTTCGCCGAACTATTTAAAGGTTCGTTCAAGCACTTACTAAAAATGCCACGTCGAAGCCTCTTATTCTCCTTCACGGGGTCAGCAAGCTGGCCCCGGATATCCTTTAATTCAACGTCCAGCCGGGTCTTCGTGTCCTGGAGATCATTCTTCTCCCATATAACTTTTGTAAGCACACGCTCGCCATCCTTCAGCTGTCGTTGAGCATGAGGGTCATCCTCCGATACGATCTCCAGATTACCTCCGGATTGTCTGCAAAATCTATTGTTAGATTTGCACGCATGCCGAATACTAAACTGGTATATGTCAATACATTCTTTTTGATCAAGACAAATGTTACCAGACGAGGCCTTCTTGGACTCCTCCATTCCGGCGACTGCGGCCCGTAGCTGGGCTTTGCACTCTTCCAGCTCTTTAGACAGCTGGGTATTCTTCTTTGTAAGAACCTATGCATATGATTGATCCTTAAATCAGTTGAGCCAACTGTTTCAAGTCTCTGGGGCTACTGATATACATACTTATCAGATTTTCTTACCTGCATATCCTTTACATACTGTCCGTAGCTCTGGCAAGGCCATCTTGAGCAGCTCGGATGTACGCGTCCCCTGAGTTAAAGGCATTAAACGCCTCTTCAGAGAAATTAGGGTCGGGTAATGTGGCCCGTCGGCGCCTGTGATTCATGGCGCTCTCCACTTTGGAGTTTGTAGCGGATAATCTATCCGCATCCTCTATAGGAGGACCGTCCAGCGTTGTCCCCGCGTTAATCTCCACCCTAGAGTCCGGCTCGGAGTCCGGCTGGTGGAGGCGTGACCCGCAGGCTCTCCGGATACAGTCCGGCGAGCGCTTTTTCTGCCGGGGAACCATGGACATTATTATATTTTAAGGACGATAATTGTGTAGCAGGTTTTTTAATCATACCTCTGCGACGGCGTCTCGGTCCTGACCGCCTTCCTTTTAAGCCGACCTAGCTTCGGTGCTCCTTGTTGACGAGTCACCTCAGGTTCGGCGCGGTGTTCCGATGACCTTCCCTATAAAATGCAATACAAGTGCGGTGGGTAAGGTGCAAAGAAGGTATCCTTCTTGTGAATTGGGACTCCAATTTTACTTACATGCGATGCAGGGAGTAGGCCAGGATAATCAGCTATGATGGCCACCAAGGCACCATCACAACTTAACAGATAAAATTTCCTGTCGATGAGCTCCACAAATGTGTCCGGATCTTCTTCAAGTCCGAGGTCGAGGGCCCTGTCGTGATCCTCTGGCTATGGAGACGGGTTGTGAACCTCCCTCATAGCTCTTCACAGTTCCTGCTATGAATTGGCGAGGTAAATATTTGTGATAAGGAATGCGGGAAAAGGCTAGAATAAAAGGTAGCAGCTCACCCAGCTTGGGGGGTTGTACATCGAGAATCCATCCCATGGTTTAATCCGGATGAACTCCTCTTCTTCTCCTTTGAACAAGTCGGACAATATTTTCGCCAGAGCGGCGGCGGAGTCCAGACCTTTACGACGCAGCGGGTGGCGTCGTCTTCTCCATTGAAGTGCCACATGGGTTTCCCCCGATACTGAAGTGCTTGTACCCCCCGCATTATACATATTGACATAACTTCAATAATTGTCAGTCCTGATCTGGCCAGCGTCTTTATCATGTCCATCAGAAAAAGGACCTCTCTGTTATCTTCCTCCTGGGGGATCCGTGGGCGCCAGCTGTGGTGTTTCTTCAACGGGGCATTGGTAAACTCAGGAAGGCCCATCCGAATAGGGTCTGGAAGGGGGACGTCCTCCATATAAAACCACTCCGAAGGCCAGTCTTCGGATGTCTTCTTCGGAGTACCGGAAAAGTATCCGGTCTCGGCGCTGCGCCATATTTTGGCTCCACCCACTTGATATATTGACCCCTCCTGAGTACGGGGTATGAGGCAGAATAGCCTCTTCCATAGCTCGAAATGAGCTTCGCAGCCCAGAAACAGCTCACAGAAGGCAACGTAGCCGGCGATGTGCAAAATGGAGGCAGGGGTGAAGTTATGCAGTTGGAGGCCATAGAACTCCAGGAGCCCGCGGAGGAACGGATGGATTGGAAATCCGAGTCCCCTCAGCAGAAAAGGTACAAGGCATACCCGCTCCCCCTTGGATGGGTTGGGAAAACTCTCCGCTTGCTCCCCGCCATTATAGGTGGCAAGTCCGGCTCGGACGGGGACCATGTATGCGGGCGGGAGAAACCCCTGGGTCTGTAACTCTACCAATCGGCTATGGGGAACATAACACTTCTCACAGTCACCTGGCTTAGTGCTACGGGAGCGAGAGGAGGAGCTTCGACGACCGGCCATGATGGAATGGTTTCTTCCGGGCGCGCTCTGGTGAGGATGCTCGCGGGGGAAGGATGGTGTAATTTGGATCTGAGGATCCCCGTCTCTTTAAATAGACGATTTACTTACATGGTCAGGGTGGCAAATGTAAAAATGCCCCGAATTCTCGCATTCGCTCGACACGTGGAGATGGCCATTATTGCAGCACAGAAGCCGAGGAGTGCAACATTGGTGGGAAGCCGGACACTGCTCGTTACGACAGGTACTCTGGAGAATTTGGAGAAGATCCCGCCTTGCAATGTCGAAGACAATCTGCGCGCCGGACTCATCGTCATTGAAGCCTGGTTTGGGGGCTACTCAGAGAGTCCTGGATTAGGGGGTATCCGGACAGCCGGCCTATATACTTTGGCCGAACTGTTGGACTATGAAGATACAAGATTGAAGACTTCGTCTCGTGTCCGGATGGACTCTCCTTTGCGTGGAAGGCAAGCCTGGCAGTTCGGATATGTAGATCTCCTTCTCTGTAACCGACTTTGTGTAACCCTAGCCCCCTCCGTGTCTATATAAACCGGAGGGTTTAGTCCGTAGGACAACGACAATCATAATCATAGGCTAGCTTCTAGGGTTTAGCCTCTACGATCTCGTGGTAGATCAACTCTTGTAATACTCATATCATCAATATCAATCAAGCAGGAAGTAGGGTATTACCTCCATCGAGAGGTCCCGAACCTGGGTAAACATCGTGTCCCTAGCCTCCTGTTATCATTAGCCTTAGATGCACAGTTCGGGACCCCCTACCCGAGATCCGCCGGTTTTGACACCGACATCAAACAGTCTAGACATAGTTTGTGATCCAACACTGTCATGTATTTATCCCTAAACACGTCTATTTGAATTCACACAAACCGGATGCAAACTGGGGGAGGTCGTGGACGTTCGGAGCTCTGTCACATAGGACTCCGAGCTCACCCAGGCCACTTACTACCAGTCCGTCCCAGCCCCCCATCCCTTACTCTCCATCCGCACCCTACTCGTCCATGCGGCAGTTGTACCTCTCTAGTCGTCATCCAGGCATTGCCGAACGTCCGCATCACGCACCCACATGTCTACCGCCTTAGACTATGCCGCCATCCACCCAGGATCTGTCCGATGTCGGGTACCCTCCGCCCCCGGCCGATGCCATCCATGGCGGACACTAGTCCCGGAAGGTGTTCAATCAAATGCCATTGAGCATTTTTGTTGATCTTCTTGTTGTCTTCTAGAGTATGTTTTCTAGAGTAAGCACAATGGCGGGGTACCCTGTGATGCAGGATGAGTTGTTGTGTGATGCATGGAAGGTCGTATATATAGACTTTGTAGGCATGCTTCATTTCACGAGCAAAAGCACTTTGCACCCTATGACTCGCACATGATCCATGGACGCAATAATGTGAAAACGCTAGCCCATCGGTGATACACCATCTTCAACTTCATCATAAAATTCTGCGGTGCGATTACACAAGTGGAATGAAGGTGGCTGCCAGGCCCACAAACCATTGAGGTCGTAATTTTTGCTTCTTGTTGCTCTACATGTTAGTCAATTCATTGTTTCACTCAATGTTGCAACTTGATAATCATCATGTTGTATAGCACGGACATGTTGCCTTGCTATACCACAAGACCGAGGGCATGCCATTTACGTCCATACATTGTTGGATGAAGTTGAAGGGGCACATCGCGTGGGATGGCATGTGCGGTTTCTGAGTTGAGTATAGTCGAATTTAGAGTAGATGAATTTGAAAGACTTGTTGAACATCATGTAATATTAGTTGTAACTAGAGGTCACGCCCGTCGAGAAGTCCATGTCTGCGTCTTTGTCGTTAAGTAAAGGGAAGGAGCGTTAGTGTTTTCTAGACTGGATTTTGCAGTCTTATTGTATAGCAACCTTGCTCTTTGACTTTAGTTAAACAGGGCATTTAGTTATTACACACAGCTATATAGGTCAGAGGAGTGCATAAAAGCAAGTATAGAAGCTCACTGGCTTGTGAGACCAATGAAACATGTGTCGGCAAGTACCGATATACCTCGAGAAACCTGTAAAAGAATCATGATTTTTTATATGTACTTGTAATTATATATATAATTGGCGTCTATGTCCACAAAGAAAACATTAAGAAACAGTCGCTAAAGCAGTCAACTACAAAAATAGTTGGCCTCTACAAACCTGATCTTTTTTAAGATACAATTCAAAATTCTCGTGCTCTTGCATTTTTTTAAGAAGTATGTATATTATAAAATATTTGTACATGAGGACCAATAGAGACAACATGAATTAACATCAATTGTGCGATATGCAATTAGAAACTGCTAAGGGTTCACTAAGGCTATATATTCATGACAGAAGGACTCCACTACGTCTTTATTTTTCTCTCATCAGACCATGTAAGGATGACAGCTACACCATGAAAAGAAGTTGACGGTACACCTTGAAAAGTAACCTGATGGTACACATATGGGCGAACTGACTTGTTTCCACATATGACCAATATAACGCAGGCCTTGTGTTCAAGTACGAAAAATGTAAGTGATCCTGATTATTACTTTATCAAACATGGACAGTGTGGCATGCCTCTATTTTATCTCATTACAAATTTGGTTCACCAAGTAAAACCACAACCAAAAGTAGATCTGCGCATTAAACTTGGAATGAGATGCTAGAAGATGAATAATGACAACATATATGTGGTAAGGTGAATAATGCAAGCACATATGTGATAAATAACTCCTAGCATCAGTTACATATACCAATAAGGCTATACCGTAGGTTGGGAGATTTATCATAAATTGTGGCTATGCTAAATGCACCTTTTAAAGCTTTTTCTTTGAGAATGAAATGTTTTAATCAAAAGGCATATTCCACAACAAAATGATCTTCATTTGAATAATTTGTATGAACAAATATAAATGGTAGCTTGCATGCCAAAACCCCACTCATTCAACATATCCAGGTTTCCTACATGGGTGAACTAATGGACACGTTGGCATAGGTAATATCCGATTTTTAAAATTGCAATTAACAATAAATATGCCAAGAAATAACAATCAAATAACAAAACTGATTTAATTATTGCCTAAAGTTTCAGCTTCGGTTTGTATATCAAGTAGAGAGTAACAGGTTCACCCGCAAAGAAAGAGAGTAATAGGTTCAACTCCAGAGTGAAATAAAATATAATTAAGATCTGGAAAAAATACATGGAGATCGCCCATACCTTTCCTCGGTTATGCTCACAAACTCTTATGATATGAAGGCAAGATCAACTATGTCACTACAAAACTAAGCCTACCGAAACCGGATATTCAATTTGGTGCCCGGGTTCATCTGAACCTAGTGAACAGTAAATTCAAAAACAATACTAAAAAAACTCAAACAATTCTGAATTTTATTTAGGTGGAAGATGTTCCAATGTGTGATGTTCGTGCCAAATTTCAGCTTGTTCGGACATCCGAGGAGCTGATGGCAAAAATGACAAAATCGATCAAAACAATATGTGAGTAGCAAACTTTCTTGCAGCCCCAAAATTTGTCTTTTTTCTAAGACTATTGAAATGTTCAAACTCCACAAAGTTTGGCATGGACTTCACCCACATGAGCATCTAGCATATAAAAAAAATCTATTTTTACCATTTTAAATGAATTTACTGTTCACCTTGGGTGCAGACGTTGTGTCCGACCGAAACTTCTTACTTTTACATATTGAGTCTTCATGTGTCTACAAACCTGAAAACTAATATACATACATAGTCAATTCAAATTGTCTGCCTAAAAGAAGGTGGGAAGATTGAGGTCGAGGCGGCGACGAAGAAGAGGAAGGCCTGACGGAGCTAACATAGCCAGGAATTTAAACATTCGCGAGATAGATGAAGATCGACTAGGCGACTAAAAACAGGGTAGAGAACCGCGAGGCGTGTGGGCCAAACTAGGCCGTCGCCAAATAGCAGCGTTGTCGGCTCCCCTCCTATCTGCTCTCCGCCACTGCCTCTCGTATGCGTCGGCCCATCCCGCATCATCTTTCTCCATCTGCCAGGTAACAAGGTCCCGAGCGTTGGTCTATTCATGCATCGTCTTCCCTCGGAGCGGGTTGAGTAGCCAGCGACGACCTGCAATTGTAACTGGCCCGGCATGAACACAAGGTGGCAACCTCCCATCACGGGGCTGGGAGTCATAGAGTAATGGATTCTGGGAAGACGGTGACGCTAGAGCGAGATAGAGGAGAACATGGAGGTGGTGGGGGCCATGGCATGTACCGGAGTGGTGAGCGCCCGAAAGGGGAGAAGCAGTTGTGGTGAACGATGGAGATCGAGAAGTCGCAGGGAAACAGAAATATCTAGCAAGTCAAAGCGGTATAGGTGGACCCCGTGTTGAAAGACATGGTTTGTGGGAAATAAATCAAAATAAAAATTATTGTATTTCCAATAGTGCATGCACCAAATCTACCCAAACCCATTGACAAATCTTTTTATATATGACATCTCGTAAGCAGCTATAAAAAAGGTAAAAAAAAAAGGAAGAAAAGGACATCTCTGGCTTAGTCAATTCAAATTGGTTCAAACTGTATGTGTGGCATGTAAAAGTCTCAGTTTTTTTAATTTCGTTGATATTTTTTTAAGTACTATTCACTAGCGTTTAAAACTGTTGCATTTTTCCAAATTGCCATTCACCAGGTAAAAATATATGTGACCTGTTACACCCATGATTGCTTTTCATTTGGCTACTGCTCACTACTTGACACGCGTCAATTTCTCTAAGCATACAGAAAAATCAAAATTCTACGGGAAGTTCTAGCTTAGCCAGTATAATATAGTTATATTATACTTACGTTTAAACTATTGTTATATTAGGGGTATTTGTATGTTATTTATGGATGGGTTATGTTATTATATATGGCTATTTTGAGTGTTGCGGACTTAAGAAAAAAGAAACAAATGCTTAGGGGACATGGTTGAATGTCAGCTTACATATCCGTGTTCCTCATTGAGTCCCAACCAGTCCATAGATATGTATCTTTCACACGTACCTTTAAGCGTCGGCGTAGAAGATGCCCTTGCTGTTTTAGAATAAGAACGGTTAGTGATCACACACACCTTTCACACATTCTCTACTTGGCTGTCGGAATGCACAAAATTACACAAAAAGCAATTTTAACAAAGTACTTCCTCCGTCCGAAAATACTTGTCATCAAAATGTATAAAAGGAGATGCATTTAGACGTATTTTAGTTTTAGATATGTCTTTTTTTATCCATTTTGATGACAAGTATTTTCGGACGAAGGAAGTAGAGGACAGGTACCTGCAAACAAAACTGGTAGATGTACGGCATAAACCTTTCCATCTTCTTCCTAGGCGTCATCATGTACCGAATGCGCCAGCGATATTGCTTTACTAGCGACTGAACAGCAAATCAGAAAGAAAACCACATCGGGTGGTACTCACGGTGGGCCTTCTAACATGTAAGGTGTACGGAACTTCAGTTTGGCTTCCGGTGCATGTGCTCCTGCGGGTGGAAAATGATTTTTAAAATATCAAAAACATCTCAAGTAATTCGATGTGTTCATAGTCACATTCAAATGCTACCAGCAAATATTTAGGTAAAAAGGTTAAGCATTTTGACTTGCACAGGAACAAATTGAACACCAAAGGTTACACCTAAACTTATTTTTTTCACCGACAAAACACTGCTACTCTGTTTTGCATGAAAATTATCAAGCACGTTTGCGACCCTAACAAAAATATCTACAAATAAATCATTTAAAAAAAATTTACATTTTCTTTTTAACTTTACTGTTTGTACGAGAGCAAATGCACCCTAAAACGCCCTCCCGGTTTAAGCTATGTACGTATCGTGACGTACCGCTCAACAAAAATTAACTGGATAATTACGAAGCCAGATGGGGCTTGCTAACTTATGTAGTACAGTACTACGTGGCAGGACCATTTAATCATCTCCATCCTGTGCCAACCACATTTTCAAGCGCACGGTCCACCGATGGGGCTACATGGTACCTCCGTTTTCCCGGAGCACGATGAGCTCAACACGGATCGTGCTGTCCTTTGCTCCTTCAGCACTTGCCTAGCACCGCTGCTACTTAGTATAAACATAAAAGGCTCCCTGAAAAAAAACACAAAAAAGGTTCACGTGTATGAAAATACAGCCCACGTTTAGGCCTGAGGATAAGGCTGGTCATAGTGGGGAGTAACTTAGACTAGTAACATGCATATGTGATACTCAAAAAAAAAAATAGCATGCATATGTTATTACCTTCATAGTGGGTAGTAACATGTGGATGGTAACATGCAAGCCTTTATTAATTGAGATATAGACTCGTTTTGCCTCGGGGTATGTTATGTTACAGTAACATATTATGTTACCACAAGCATCTCTTTCCTCATTAACTTCATGCCACATAAGCAATTGTTTCTTGTGATGTGTTATGTTACTACCTAAGTTACTCCCACTATGGCTAGCCTAAGCTAGATGTGGACAGCTACTGCGATTGTTTCTTTTACTCCCTCGGTACCATAATACAAGATGTTTTTGTAGTTTAATTTAAACTACAAAACCGTCTTATATTATGTTAGAGAGGTAGTATCTTACAGGGACTACCATGATTTTAGAGGATGTTAGGTTAGGCTTAATATTTTTTAACGGAACCTTGTCAAAGGGTCGGAAGCTCCCGCGTTACGTTAAGACGAAGAGAGGATTGTGCTTAACTTTGACTTTCGGAGTTTGACTTTTTTTTAGCAACCGGCAGGCGCTCTACCTTTTCATTGAGAAGAAGAGATTTAACCGATATATACGAAAAAATGGTCGAAAAGTGATCCACAATGACACACGCCACATACCACAACCCCGACCTTTTCACAATTAATATTGGATCAGATCCACGAAGCAACATCAACTTCATCAACACCGTTGGCTCCTTCAGCATGGAGAGGAACTTCGCCTCACTATTCCTTTTTGGGTGGATCTACATCGACACTTCTAACCCCATCAACGACTTCATAGGCCCAAGCCGGTCGGACAAAGGGTTACACCGGTAACACGCGCTACGACCAAGACTACTCAACGTATTGCACTGGGATCTACTATGGATCCCCTACAACATACTCCAACTACATTGCAAGGGTGGGGCAGCGTACTATCAGCCATTGTATTACCCATACTAAGTGCCATGGTATGGGTTAGCAGACAGCTCGACGGTACCGTTCATGTCCTAATCGCAAAGCTATAGATACCCCAAGAGCGGCTACTACCCCTGGCCAACTGGGTTTGTAGCTGAGGCATACTCCGAGGGCTCTCTAGCCTACAATTCGAATTCAATCACGTCAAGAAGTAACAAGATCCTGCCAATGTGTGCTATGGCAGATGATATGGTCGGTGGAAGATCGTCTCGCGTGGTCCCAAGCCCAAGTAAAGAGATGGGTAATGTAGGACCTACGCCAGCACTGGACGTCTTTGTCATCGAGCCAGGAGCAGATACACATCGCACCGCTCGGCCGAATTCCTCCTAGAAACTGTGACCTTGGAGATAGAAGAGTTGTGAGCCAGGATACCAGCATGAGACGAGGAAGCTAGGAACATCATGAATAGGCTTCAAGGGCAGCTAAACAGTAGTATCACCCCAGTGGATCCTAATGAAAGGTTCCAACCTACTCGAAGCCCGTGTAGCAACTAGAGTTCAACATGAGAGAAGGAGGTGTCTTCCAGAAAAAAAAACCACGCGAGAAGGATTGTGACCGTGTCTTTCTACTGAAAACGGAATGGATCCACCTCACGGCCACATAAACGAGTGGTGACAGGTAAACTTGGGCATTGAACGGGTCGGGCTGGGTTTACAAAGCCCTCTAAATCCCAAGTCTGGGCCCAACCCGGCCCGAGGCCCGAGGCCCGGTGTCTGATTTTCTGTATTTAATAATAATAATAATAATAATAATAATAATTTTGGGATTAGATGATGTTATATTATATAAATTTTGCCTTTAATATCCCAAAAATCACGTGATCTCTAGCTTTTCTAGGCTTCGGGATGGGCTGTGGGTGGGAAAGCGAGGCTCGAGCCCGGCCGGAACGCCGGGCTGGGCCACCCATGCTAGGTTTAGTGACGGATCCACCCCGAGGACAAGTAGTACATGGACAACATATTCTCTTGTATCCTTTTTGTTGTTCTATTTTTGTACCATTGTTCTTTTTCCAGATGCACTGTTGCTCTAGATGGAAGCTCCATATATATTATATTAAAATAAATTTAGATAGTTTGTATTTGGGTGTGACCAAATCTCAGTCGAAGGAGACTTAACGAGGTCTTATTCAAGTGATGAAACATATAAAAAAGAAGAAATATTTTTTTATACGGATCTCGATGTAAGATCTGACGAATATAGAATCGACTGAGATTTTATTGTTAAGTCTCGGTCGACTAAGATGTAGCAACCTCGTTTGTATTTAGGTGCGTCACACTTGTCTGGTCTACCTGAAAATAACAAATAGCATGATACCCCATCATCTAGGCTAAAGAATATTGATGAAGGGTTGAGTGCATGTCACACAATCGTTTGTTTTATGTGCCTTCTACAAATATCCGCTGCAACATGGGCGTGTCATCATCTAGTTTTTGAGATGTCTTGTATCATCGGAAGTCCTTTTAACATAAATACAAATACAGGGCCTTTTCCCTAATTAAGAAGTCATAGTACCTATATTGCCTGTGATGGCTGAACAATCCACGTACTTTTCGTGGTGTCACCTAAAATTAGGAGCACTAGAACAGCTGACAGCCTGACAACATTATATTGACTTATTGTACGCGGCCGTGTACGTACGTGTGCTAATACGATTGCAGGTCAGTCTCGCCTATCACTTTCGAGCTTTAATCCACCTCCTCCTCATCGAAATGGGGACATGCATAAACGGACCCCGACTCCAGCCAATGCCTTTTGCTACAGTTTTGTTTCGGGTCCAGTACGGCGCGCCAACTAGTAACTGGCTCATTAAACTGATGCCAGCGCCAGATCGCCATTACTGCCCTCATCTACTTCTCGGCGTACTGTTTCAAGTGCAATAGGCAGCAATCACATCTACGACTTTGCATTGTAACCAGCACCATCTTGCAGAGAGTGGAGTGAAGAGATGTGTGACATGACAAGGACTGACGATCCGGTGGACGTACCAGTAAGTACGTACTCACCTAAGCATGCACGTACCATAATTGAACAGCTTGATGGCGTGATGGCTGGAGCCACAAGTACTGACATTATTCGCCTATTCGGTGATGTAATGTCACCACACCATACCAGCTGGTCCATACTCATCAGTCCTTGCTCCGGCATGGAGCCAAAAGATAGCTAGCTTCGTGTCTTGGGCCTTTAATTTGCGTGCGCTAATCACCTGGGGTTCATGTGGCCTGTCTCGTCGATGGCCTATCTATATGTATCAGCATCATGAGTCATGGCTACCCCTCCATCTCACTCACTCACTCACTCAGCACTCAGGGACCAGCTAGCCACCTGCATCATGAGTCAGTCATCTACTCCCTCCGTTCTAAAATAGATGACTCAACTTTGTATTAACTTTAGTATAAAGTTGGGTCATCTATTTTGGAACGGAGGGAGTACCAAGAAGCAAGCGCTCATCATTTCCTTTCCTGGAGCTTAATTAAATGTTACCTAGGTCGATCCGACCAAGTTTTGCAGCTAAACGTGACGTTTTAACCTCCTGGTTAGTACCCGCTGGCTCTAGCCACCCACCAGTTCGTTATGGGTGTCAGTGAGGTGGTTGCTGACCAGCAGGATCGGTGCTGATGGTGTTGCAAGATCGACAGTGCTGAGCTGCTGACCTTTCAAATCGGAAACTGCAAGAGCACCCTTTTTGGGACAGTACTAGGTCGGCTACTTAAGTATTAACGGAAGAATCAATGGGCACCTCCCGTCGGCCTCTCTAGCATATTAGCTGCAGCTAACAACGACAACAATGGATGAACGATCAACATTGGCCAAGAATGAATGAACACACACGACACCAATTCCAGCGATGTTCACCCTTTTTTTTGTCAGTCTTGTTCCTTGGTCCCTTTCGTTTAAATACGTCGACAACGACACTGCAACAAGATGGACTCAACAAACCCGTCAATCACAAGGAAGCAAGCAAGAAGAAAGGCGAAAATTAAAGAAGAATCGCTCACGACATGGTGTGAGTTACAAGCTGACACGTACAGATCACATACATTCAAATCCATGGGACGGACAGAGATTGCACAGCGAAATTAAGCTCTCGGGGGTGGTAATTAACATTATTATTACGTCTAACTAATAGAGTGAATCGACTGTCTTGTTGAGCTCTTCAAGCTTCTTCATCCTCATCCTCTCGCTTTCGCTCACCAGCTGCAGATGAAGAGCCGAGTAAAGTGATCAATGCTACTAACCTGACAGATATATTTATAAGTAAGACAAGAAGAAGACGAGGTGATGCACCTCTATTAGCCTGTTGACAAGTATGGCCTTCTCCTTGCTCTTCTCGTTGTACGCCTCGAGAATCTCCTTGTATTCTTTCTCCTGTTTTGTAAGTTTTCTCAATTCAAGAACAATTAAGTCCACATGCCAATTTACGTACGAATGCATGCAGTGAAAGTAAGTAGAATTTCTATCACGTCCAGGAAGTCTTTGTCACCTTCTTGACGCAGCTCTTGCTGAGAGGCTTGAGCTGGCGGTTGACGGTGTCGATCCGCCGCTGTATTGATTCCACCTCCTTCCTGGTAGGATCGGCCATCCCCTCCAGCTCCTACAAAACACAAACACAAAGCTATGATGGTTTAGGCTCAATCTCAGTATCATTTTTGTTGTTACAAACTTCAGTGGCTCAGCTGAAACAAACTGATCGTTCAAGAGTACGTCATTTTGGGTCTCCAATATTAATGACTCAACTGAAAAGTATTACTACTCCTAGGTACCTACCTGTCGTATGAATGCTAGGCGCTTGGACTCCTCCTCGACGCGGCCAAGCTGCGCGAACACCTTGTCCCTGACCTCCATCTTCTTCCTCTCGATCTGCTCCTCCTTGGCCTTGAACACGGAGAGCGCCGACCTGGACGACCCCTCCCCCTCTGACGCCTCCTCGCTGCCGCTGGACAGTGACGACGGGTGCTTCACCCGCAGCACCATCTGCATCGGCGCCTGCTGCTGTTGCTCCACCTCCCCCTGCATCTTACTATCCTTCCTCCCTTCCTTCCTCCCTTCCTTCCTATGGATCGATCGACGCACGTCACGTAACGTAATCAATCGACTCTTGAGTTGCTACTAGTTGGCGTAGTAGTATTCTCTCTTCTTCCTATATCTTGTCTTCACGGCCGGGGCGGCTCCCCGCCACTTATATGATATCACCAACCGGCGGCGAGTCCTTGTCGCTTTTCGCCCTCCCATGCTTATCGTCTACGCAACATACAACATGGCCGCGGAACTCGTAATGCGATCGATCGATCCTGCTGTACGTACAGTATAAAAGGCAAATGGAGGTGAAACGGCTGCGTCGCGCAATGCTAGGGGCCCGGGTAGGAAACAAAACAAAAAAGGCGGAGGTAAATCAAATCGAAGGACGGAAGCATCATTTCAGTGGTTTGCATGCATGTGGCCGGGTGATCGCGCGAGGAGCGTATGTACGTGCGCCGAACCAACCAACGATCGCTTCAGCCAGAAACCATGTCGATCGTATTGTATTGCTACTATCTGCCCTGCACCTGTAGTTGGCCTGTGTTAGGTGAGCTGCCGTGCCGTCTTGGCTGGCAGGCTGGCTGGCTGGGGTCGAGTGCAAGTAACTCTTCCTCTCGCTGTCTCTCGACAGGGATCGGACTGTGCAGCTCAGTGCAGTGCGGGGGAAGTGATCCGGGTGAGCCGGCGCATGCATGTCTCCTTGTATATGTCTTTCTTTGCACTTTGGCCGTTTGGCGTACCTTTTGAATGGCTAAGCTATACTCCCTCTGTAAACTAATATAAGAGCGCTTAGATCACTATTTTAGTTATCTAAACGCTCTTATATTAGTTTACTGAGGGAGTACTAGATACGTAGATAGGTAGCTTTGGGTTGCGGCAGCTGGGGATTAGCTAGGAAGACGATCGAGGGAGACAAGCCGTCTGCAACGCGAGGCTTGGATTGGAAGACACACAAATACTGTGGTGGATGCGTGTTGTCGTCCGTCAGCCACTACAGTGGTCACTAGCTGGAGTGAAGGCAACATGCTAGCTAGCAGATGCTATGGGACAAGAAGGTCGGTTTTTCTTGTTGAGTTGGTTGCGCTCTCATCTTTTGATCAAACAGCTAGCCCGATCGAGGGGAAGAGCGGGAAAGGAGACAAGCCGGAGCAGATTTTCCAACCAGTGCGAGGTATCTCTGGTGTATGTAGTTAAGGTGTTAACCATGAGCACCCTGCCGGTCTATAGTACCATTTCCGTGTATCATCTGACATTTGGTAGGAAATTTTGCATTGATTCTAGCTTAATATTTATTTTCCTTTAAAACATGGAGGATAGAAACCAATCCTATTATGTAGGAATAGGAATCCATTTCTATGAACCAAAGAGCTCTAAAGGGGAAAATTCCTATAAGAATCAAACAAGACCGATCTGGATTCCAATGGAATTCATCTAAACCAAAGGAGACCTGATCTACGAAACCCTGGTATGAGCTGGCTCAGTTGAAGAGTCAATCTGTATACGGTATGAGTTGAAAATCATTGCCTTTAGTCCATGTATACAAAGCTAATTAGAGCCAATCATCAACTCTTTGGCACCTCCGTGTCATCTACTAGGTCCACTTCAGCAAAGACGACGGGGTCGACATATCAACATGATTGTCACCAAAACAGGCTGTGTGGACCCAACAGTTCCTAAAGCTCATGGTTCCAGTTTGAGGCGCAATGGAGTTTGGATTGTGAGAACTTCATAACTTGAGAGGACTCGAGGGGTAAGTGCCAAGGGATTACCTGTTTTGCATTCAAGATAACAAAGTGATCAACATGCTCTGGCAGAGGACTGATGGGAGTATCTTTGGCAGCATGAAACTTTGACGACTTAAAAGGACTGAGGGACGCCAAACCACAATGCAACACAACATACCAAACTGCAAACGGCTACACAGGTTTCACAAGTTTGCCACAGATGAACCCCATCAAAGTTTTAAATTAAAAAACTATGACCAGATAACAGCTCAATTTAGGCTAAGGTTTATCAGTCGCTTAAATAAGGTGTCCAATACCGACGATGTACCACTCAAGACAAGGCTTCTACATAAACAGTCGCTCAACACTGCAGCTCCAGCTGGTATATATTTTTTATCAGGTAAAAAAAGGAGCCCAGCATAAAGCAATCGACATGAGAAATCGATGGGTCTCTTCACTCCCCTGGTGCAGAAACCCCTTGCTTCAGCTTTTCCCTCTTGAGCTTCTTCTTGGAGACTGGCTTCTTCTTCTTCGGAGGGAGCGTCTTCTGCGCATACAGGTACAGCGCATAGTTCCCAACAAAGAAAAGCAGCAGGGTGGTCGCAACCACAAGCAGGACTATCATTCCAGGGTTCAGGCCCTTGTTCACCTCTTCGATGATTACATTGTTCTGAAGATAAAGAGATGATCTATCAGAAGCTATAGCATATATACTTTTGTGAAAACAAAACAAACGTAGGTGCATAGAGCTTGCGCGGATTATAGCTTACTAGGTTAGCAAGAAAAAGTCACATACTTCACAGTTTCGCATGCTCAGATTATCAACGATCGTTCCCAATATATAATAATAAACACTTCTAATACAGAGCTGTTGTATGCAGTCACGAGTTTGAAAACAAGCACAAACTGAAGCTTAATTTCAATAGATTAGTAATGCTGAAGTTTCATGTATTTACATGTTTCTACACTCACAGCAGAAACTATTTTAGGAATACAAGAAGTCGCAGCTAAAGTGAGAAGTGAAACAGGATTGGTAAAGCTAAGTGGTCAAAGTGAGAGATGCAGGTTCGCTGGCACAAGGATGCACGGGGACATCCAGAAAATCTATATTGCAGTGTCTGAAACTACACATTCATTTAAAACAACAAAGCAATTCATGCCAACAATCAATTTCAGTGGATTCATTAGATAGAAAAATACTAAAACAGTGAGTTTAGGATGTCGAATTAATCACAGAAAAACAGCTACACTCACTAAATGATTTACCTTTCACAGGCAGATAAGTGTAAAACACGCCGTCATGTCGAAAACTTGTACTCCCTCCGTTCCTAAATATTTGTCTTTCTAGGCATTTCAAATCGCTACCACATACGGATGTATGTAGACATATTTTAGAGTGTAGATTCACTCATTTTGCTCCGTATGTAGTCTCTTGTTGAAATATCTAGAAAGACAAATATTTAGGAACGGAGGAAGTAAAACGCATGGTATAAATAGTTACAATAACTATCCTCAGGTACTCGTGACACAAGCCAAGTAAGGGGGTGCGCCACAAATTAAACAACGAAATCAAGTTGGATCAACTATGCAATACTTGAACAGATTAAAATTCACTACTCAGAGCAGCAAACAGTCGCCGAACTTGGCAAGTGAAAAAACAAATCTTCTGAAACAATTCAGCATTTTGCAATCGTTTTTCTATTGTAAAGAACCATGATATGTTGTTACAATTACCACCGAGAAGACATAAGATGATTGCATTAGTTATGCAGATCTAACTATCTGCCCACAGAAATAGGTATGTATGATGCGCAATGGTCAGCGACGAGGCCGGCCACCGCGCGTTTCTACTCGCTACGCAAGCCACGGTGACTAAGTAAGCACCGTCCTTTCACCCGCCGGCGCGGGGAGGTAAATGGCAGATCTGGGTGGCTAGGGGCAAGGCAGATCTGCGAACAACTCGTCTCGCTCTCTCACATCTATAAGCTGACCACAAAGAAGAGCGATCTTGAAACAACGCACTGAAGAAGAAAGAAGTGGCGGAAAATTCCTTACCGCTGACTCCGCGAACTGCTCCGCCATGGCGGCCACGAGATCTGGACCAGGCACCGCACCCTCCTCGCCTTCTGAACCGAAAGATTGGATGGATTAGGCCAGGGGCGAGTAGAAGATGAGCACTGGAGTTCTTCGAGGAGGATGGCTCGTAAGATCTGTGGGTTCCAGAAAAAACTCACCTTTGCGAGCAGCTGCGACCTTTCTTTCTGCGGCCTTCTTACGATCTCCCCCCTTTTGTTTGCCCGTATTGACGTCCTCCTCGCGTGGGTCGTATGGGTTGTTTTGTTTGGAAGTTTCTACGCCACGTCAATTTCTTATCTTGTTTGGAACGTGACAAAATTCTGCTGTTAGGTTTGTTGCCACCGTGCTAAACCTGATCGTCGACAGCCCGATCCGACGACCTGGCCCAAAAATACTGGGTCGGCTTCGAGCTTCATTTTGCAGCCCAAAAAAAATTGCGGGCTAGGCTTCCACGTGTCGGCAAAGAAACTTCAAGTCCATTTTTTAGTATAGCAATTAGTTAAAGGGTACCAGGAAAATAAAATTACTTAAAGGGTACCCCTTGCCGGAGCCCCTCAAAAGCCACTTTGGTGAGTTGAGGTATGTCCACCTACCGTCATGTGTCGCATTCTGGACGCTCTCTCAGGATTTTGTTTATTTATTTGTTTTTCATATTTTGGGGCTTTAGATGGGTTTTTTGGTTTTTTTTTTTGGTTTTTTCATTTTCTCCTGGTTTTTTATGCCTTTTCTGTGAAAATTACAGATTTGCTTCTTGTGGAGGCACATCTTTACTACCGCGAGAAGCATAGTTGTGTCTCTTGAGTTTTTTCTTTCACGAGAAGCACAGTTGTGCCTCTCGCAAAAGCAAAAATATATATGTTCTTTTGTCTTTCATGAGAGGCGTGGATTTGCGGTTTTTTGCTTTCATGTGAAACATAGATTTGCTTTCGCATGAAGCACAGTTGTGCCTCTGGCAAAGAAAAAATGCGTCTTGTTTTGCATCGCGAAGGCACACATTTGCTTGTGTGAAAAGCATAGTTGTGCCTCTCAAAAAGGCAAACAACATGTTTTCGACACAGGTTTTTTCTTTTAGGTTTTTCCTTTTTTCCATGAAAAGAAGATCCATCAACATCTATGAACATGAGATCTAATTTCGAATATCTCGACGCGACACCATGGAAAAATATCGTATTGGAATCACCTGTCGGGATAAACTGAGAGTTTGAATGTTGGTACCACTTGAGTTCCTCCTCGCACAGCATGCGAGCTAACTGGGCATTCGATTGACTCTTGATCTCTATTTCGAGGTCATAGAGAGGTCTAATCTCTGCCAGAGCTTCTAAATCATCAATAATAGATGAAAGACGAAGCTTCTCCTTTTTGAGGATACCCGCAGTGTGCCTAGCCCATCCAACAAGGAACTTACATAATGGACGCATTTTGTTGTTCCATATGTGTATTGGGGTAAGCCCGGCAACCGGTTTATCCCACACCTCCTCAACATCTCTTATGAAACTCTATTGGAAATCTATCAGGTCCAGGAGCCTTATTCTGTTTCATTTGTGTTACCTCGTCAAACACCTCTTTCTCAGTAAACGGAGCAGTCAAAATCTCATTTTCGTCTGTGTTGAGTTGAGAAATATCCCCTATTGCACCCTCATCAAGCGACACAAAATTATCTTTGGGGGGCCCAAAAAGTTTAGGTCTTATAGCTTGATAAATCTTCCAAGGAGCCTTGTCTTTGGGCGGTGGTCGATCATGAATTCGTGATGTCGTGAGCTCGACTTGTCGGGATACCTTATGATTAAATCCTAAGGAGCCCTTAGAGGATTAGAATCCTTAGGAAAGAAAGTGCGGGGCTCCCTTCCTAGCCTCCGCCCCTGCGGTCCCGCTGGTGGCCACTCCGGCCCCGGCGGCCACCAAACCTCGCCGGTGGTCACACCGACCCCGGTGACCTCCTTCTCCGATCCGATCCAATCGGCTCTTTCTCTCGTGGCTCTTTTAGATTTCAACTTCACTCTTGGAAAAGCTTTCGAAGAGTATGTCAAGAAGCAGTGCAATGCAGCCGTCAATGCCAAAGATGAGCCTGGATCTCCCAAGTTCTTCCTCGTGGTGGAGTTCACCAGATTGGGGATTCGGCTCAACCCAGAATCGGTGAGCCTAATCATCCAAGCATCCTTTGGGGGCACTGCCAAGCTTTTTAAGGTATCTCATCTGCGCAATTGGTCATACAAATTATGTGTTTCTTCGCTGGAAGTGGGATTTGAAATCATTAGAGGTGGAAATCTGTCTTCCAATCTTTTTGCCATGAATTTTCTTCTCTGGGGAGAGGGAGATGATGATCTCAAGGATCTTTACCTTAGTTATCACAATGCGGTTAATAAGAATTGGATCACTATGACCAACTCAAGATCTCGTCGATCATACGCCCAGGCTGTTCAAGAGCCAAACTTCTTTTCCTCCCATAGTTTGTAGTCAGCTGCATCCAACCCTGCTGAATCAAATCTCTCTTCCCATGATCGCGTGCAGCAACAGTCAAGCAGCCGTGTTAATGCCATATTAACTTCACCCAATAATACAGCGCTGGGAAGGGCGGGATCTTCGCGTTTCAAATCTATGGGCCATGCGGCCCATGCCTCTGCAGGCCACTTCTGTGTGCGCTGTCTTATGATGGGCCACCTGAGGCCCAAGTGCCAAAATAAGATCCGTTGCAAGGCCTGCAAACGATGGGGGCATATTGCGGTCAATTGTCGATTCCGACCCGAGATTGCCGTTCCACCTTCCCCTTCTGACAGAGCAAATCAATCTCTGTTGGTAGCTAATCGCGAATCGGGAAACAACGCTCAGCCGGACCCAGTTGTCAGTGGCACTATCGTTCCGTCTCCCCGTAATGGCGGCACTGCTGAATATTTACTGCCTCCTACTCGGGACTCTTCCACTGCTGCTTTTCCACCTCTCTCTCACCGCCCTCTTCAGTCTCATCAGTCAAATCGCCAAAACAGGGTTTCTCCATTGCTCCACCCCACCACCTCCGTTCAGGCGACGCCGTCAGTCATGGCCACCTTCCCTTTCGATCCGACGCCATTTCTGCTCCCTGGTACTCATGCCATTGAGGTGGAAGGAAGGACGACTTGTGCTCGTGTCATCCATGGTGATATGCAGCCTTCCAATGAGAATCTTGCTATTGCAACTCTGGTTCCAATGCCCCAAGGTGAAGTTGCCTTTACCAATGTCCGAGATGTCCTTACTGATTTTCTGGTTTCGCAACGAGTTGTATTCTCTTCCATCTCCAAATGCCCTTTCGGTCAAGCTTTTGTTAGATGCAACAGCAAGGCAGACAGAGATTCATTGGTCAATAGGAGTCCTCATCCATTTGATGATATACACATTATTTTTCAAAAGCATGATCAAGGCTTGAACTAGAGGAAATTTAATCTGGCTAGAGACTGTTGGCTGCTTTTAGTTGGATTTCCAGCAGATCTTCGTTGCGTGTCTGAGCTGAATAATGCGGTCTCAAGTTTTGGCAAGCTCCTCTCTTGGGACAAGGTGAAAACTATGGATGCTGCAGTGGTTGTTAAGGTGAGGATTGATGCCCTTATGGATGTCCCAGTTAGTTTGGCCGTGACGGGTGACATGCACTTTGAAGGGGAATCCTGGACTTGCCCAGTCATCATTTTTCAGGAGGAACTGTTAGGAGGGGGGCCCAATGAGGATCCAATTCCTATGGATGGAAATCCACATCCTAGGCCCCCTAAGCAGCAACATCATCCTAACCAGCACAATCTGTTCTTTGGACCAATCCCACAGCATGACAACAATGAGCAACATGACAATGTGCAGAATGATCATAATGAGGAAACAGAGGATGCAGAGGAACAATGGTGGGACCATTGGGCTATGCCCCCTATCAATAATGTTCAGGATAACCAGCATGAAGAGCCACCTGCTGTGGAGATGGAACATAGTGGCCTCACACTCTCTCTTGGAGTTGACTCTAACAGTGTTGGATCTGCTCACTCTGTGCATGTTCCTGCTAATCTGCAGTTGTTTGGGGGATCTGTTAGCCCCTCCCGAGCCTCCAGCTATTAGTGAGGAGATGCATCTGCCTCTTGACCTCAACATGCCCCTGGGAGTTGTGATGCAACCTTTGCAGCTTGAGCTCCCTCCAGTTGTGCAGCAGGAGAATGTTATTGTGCAACATGAGCTTGTCCCCCTGCATGTTGCTGCAGTGTTGCAGCAGGAACAACCAGCTGTTGCTTCCAGTGCTATTCAGATGACTGCTGGGCAGCATTTGCAAGATTTACCACAGCCTCACATTCCAAATCCTACCAATCAGTTGGTTCAAAACAATCTGTCTAATGATCAAGTGCCACTGGGTTCAGCTGATATTCAGAATTGCAGCGTGCTACAGCAAGAGACAGTTCAAGTTACAGATAACAATTTGGTTGATACTGCAGTTGTTGCTCCGGTACAAAATGTGGGCACCATCAGTAATAAAGAACTGCCTAGTCCAGATTCAGGTAGTTCTGATCCCCCACCTGGTTTCCCTATTCCTATTTATAAAGATTCTATTCATGTGGGAGCTTGCCAATTATTGCCTGATGTTGCAGACCCTGTCACGCAAAAGATGTTTTTGTCTCAAGCCCAAGAGGACCTGCACTCTGCTTGCGCTGGTGCGGAGGATGATGATCTCTGAAGAAGCACTTTGCTCCAGTAGGTCATCCTAAGGAAGTTGCTCAGCTACCTAATGAATGGGTTAATTTTATTGCTATTAACACCAGAAAGATTTGAATGGGCCAAGCAATTACTTTCATCTTAATTATGGAAGATTATTTCTGCTCAATCACACAGTTCAAACCTGAAACCTTTTGTGGTGCCTGATAAATGTGATTCTGTTCTCCATCCTCTTTGTTAGAATGAGAAGGACAATGAATTGCACTCCTCCACCCTTGCATCCACCCCTCCATCAAAATCTTCGGCTATTGGGATGTCCTCCAGCACTACAGCCATCCAGGTCTACAGAAAGAGGAAGGACAAGGCTCCCCTCATTGAATCTCAGGTGAGAAGGAGTTGCAGAATTTAGCAGTTGAATCATGGATATAGAAAGAAAACTTGCATGGACAGAAACTGTCTACCTTGTAATGTCAATCCTCCTTCAATGCCCAGCAAAGTAGTTAAAAATCTTTCTGTTGCTTTTTGCAAGATTCCTAAGAAGGACTGCTCAGATGATGCTCTCCATCAGGCAAAGAAAAAGAAAGCAGGCGAGGAGAAGGAGGACAAGGAGAATAGCAAGAAGGATGCAAAGAAAGGAGGAGTGCCCAGCCCTGCCTGAAAGACTCACAGAGGCTATCTTTAGATGTCTTTTATTTTATGGATGTAATGGTTGTGTCCTATCCAGTGCACTTATGTAAGCTCATGTACTCTAGAGAGGTTGAACTATCACTTTTGCTGCTGTTTCAAACTATGATCTTCTATCTGCACAAAGTTTTAAAGAGCATCCATTTTCAGTGTCCACAATGTTTCAACAATGAATAAGCAGTGGAAAATTTTGAATTGGAATATTAGAGGCATTAATGACAAAGATAAGTGGTTAGCTATCAAAAATAAAATTGACGAGACATATTGTGACATTCTTTGCATCCAGGAAACTAAGAGGGAAGTTTTTGATAGCAAATATATTAAACAGTTTTGCCCTAAGCGCCTGAATAAGTTCGACTACCAGCCATCTGTGGGTGCTTCAGGACACCCTTATAATACATTTCGGGCGTGCGATACTCCTTGCCCGGCGGTGGCGCGTCCATCACAAGCTTCTCAGCGCCCATCTTGCCCCAATGCACCTTAGCACGGACAAGGGCCTGACGGGCACCTTCAATACAGGCGGAGCGCTTGATGACTTCAACCCATGGACAAGCGTCCACCAGCCGCCGCACCAGGCCGAAGTAGCTCCCAGGCATGGCCTCTTTGGGCCACAGCCGAACTATGAGGCCCTTCATGTCCTGTTCGGCCACCTTGTGGAGCTCGACCAGCTACTTTAGCTGGTCGCTAAGGGGCACCGGATGTCCGGCCTCAGCATACTGAGACCAGAACACCTTCTCCGTCGAGCTCCCTTCCTCGGCTCTGTAGAAAGTGGCAGTGTCAGACACGCTACGGGGCAAATCTGCGAACGCTCCTGGAGAGCTCCGAATTCGGGTAAGTAACAGGTAATTCACTTTTACATGCTTGCTTTGCATGAAGAATGCCTTACCTGCCGCTATTTTCTTCAATGCCTCAATCTCCTGGAGGGCCTTGTGGGCTTCGGCCTTAGCGGCCTTGGCACTCTCAAGAGCCGACGCAAGCTCGGACTCCCGAGTCTTCGAGTCATGCTCCAAACTCTCGTGTTTTTTCACGAGAGCCTGGAGCTCTTGCCGTACCTCCGCCACCTGCGCCTCCTGCTTCTCTCGCTCGGCGCGATCCACGGCCGCATTGCGTTCAGCCGTGGATACCGCCTCCTTCAGGGTTGCCACCTCGTTCGTAGCCCCTGGAATACCCACGTTATCCTTGTCATTCCTTTTGCAACCAAATCATTTTCTGTAAGGTACAACTTTAAATAAGGTGTTACTCACCTTCCTTGTCCTCGAGATGCTTCTTGGCACGGCCGAGCTCGCTCTTGGACAGCTCGAGGTTCCTCTTCAAGGCATCAACCTCCGCAGTCAGTGCGGCAGAGGTCAGCAGCGCAGCCTGCATTCCCATATTGACACATTTTTGTTAAGACTCCTGCGTATATCTTTTTAGATCCTCAGTCCGGCTTTTCCTTCCGAACACCGAACCGAGCATCAGGGGCTACTGTCTATGCGGTACTATTTTACATATCTTACCTCAAAGCCTGATAGAAGGCTGTTGCAGGCTTCGGTCAGCCCGCTCTTGGCGAGCTGAACCTTCTGAATCACCGCACTCATGACAGTGTGGTGTTCCTCTTCGATGGAAGCGCCGTTGAGCGCCTCCAGCAAGTTATCCGGCGCCTCCGGTTGGACGGAGGCCGCCGGCGTCACAGTCTTGCCCTTCTTACAAAGGGGCCGCCCGCCGGACTCAGGAACCACTGCAGGTTCCGGTGCGGAGTCCGGTCCAAAGTCCGGAAGGTTGCCTTGCGGCACCTCCGGAGCCTCCTCCTCCTGGTGGGTCCCTTTCCGGGATCCCATCTCAGTGTCGTCACGAGGGGAGGAGGCGGTCGGAAGTGAAGTACTATCCACATCCGACGTACCCAAGGACCCGCTCGACGAAGCGGGAAGATCGTCCTTGGGCGGGCTATAGGGTTGTATGTGGCATTAGAAAGACACCATGCAACGAAAAGAAAAGTTATGAGCTATTTGGGAGTCCGGATACTTACGATCTCGCCAGGGGCTTGGCCCTTGGAGGCCAATCCTCGTCGCCGTCGCCGGTGTTGGCGGAACAGTCCGGGGGAAGGGTCCTTCCCTTCTTAGACCCTTCGGCCTCCCTCGTTGGGGAGGCCTTCCTTTTCTTCCCTCCCCCCGCTGGGGGAGAGGCCTCTTTCTTCTCCTCCTCGTCCTCGTGGGAGGAGTCCGCCTCGGAGTCATCGGACGATGAGTCCGATAACACCTGAAGACGGGAACTCTTTTGAGTGCCCGGGGCCTTCTTCTTGGCCTTCTTCTCCGGCACCACGTGTGGCGCCGGAACCAGCAGCCCCGTTAAGCGGGCGTCCGCTGGGTCTTCTAGCAAAGGAGCCGCACAGTTAGTCCGCTCGGCCTTCTTCAGCCAGTCCTGTCAAAGGAGAGGGAGTTTAGATCCCACATAGAGTCAAACTATGGAAAACAAGTGTCCCGTAGAGGGTAAAATCGCTTACCACGCTAGCCTGACGCTGCGAGCTGAATCCGCGATCTTCGGTAGCGGATGCGGGAGCCTCAGCGCCCTTAAATAGCACCCTCCAGGCCTCTTCGTACGTAGTGTCGAAGAGCCCGTTCAAGGACTGGTGCTGTGCCGGATCGAACTCCCATATATCGAAGTCCCGTTGTTGGCATGGGAGAATTCGGCGGATGAGCATGACCTGGACTACGTTGACAAGCTTGAGCTTCCTGTTCACTAGCTTTTGGACACAGGCTTGGAGTCCGGTCAGCTCCTCCGAATCGCCCCATGTCAGGCCGCTCTCTTTCCAGGAGGTGAGCCATGTGGGGATGCCAGATCTGAATTCGGGGGCCGCTGCCCATTCAGGGTCACGCGGCTCGATGATGTAGAACCACCCCGATTGCCACCCCTTGATGGTTTCCACAAAGGCGCCCTCAAGTCAAGTAACATTGGGCATCTTGCCCACCATGGCGCCTCCGCACTCCACTTGGCTGCCCTTCACAACCTTCGGCTTGACATTGAAGGTCTTGAGCCACAAGCCGAAGTGGGGCTGGATGCAGAGGAAGGCCTCGCACACGACGATAAACGCCGAGATGTTGAGGATAAAATTTGGGGCCAGATCATAGAAATCCAGGCCATAATAGAACATGAGCCCCCGGACAAAGGGGTGGAGTGGGAAGCCCAGTCCACGGAGGAAATGGGGAAGGAATACCACCCTCTCATGAGGCCCGGGGGTGGGAATGAGCTGCCCCTCGTCTGGGGAGCCGGTGCGCAATATCGCTGGACAAATATCCGACGCTGCACAGCTTCTTGATGTGCCCCACCGTAACGGAGGAGGCCATCCACTTGCCTCCCGCTCCGGACATAGTTGGAGAAGGTTGAGGTGAGATGTGCGGACTTGGGCGCTGGAGCTCGGGTGCGCGGAGATGGATAAGCAAAGGAGGAAGAAGGCGTAGGTAAAAAGGTGGATCCTTATCCCCTTATATATGGGCGGACGAAACCATGCGTCCCCACCGGCCTGGTAAAACTCGCTTATCTCCCAAGCGCCGCAATCAATGGCGCGGTTGGGTTACCCACGTCCGTATTGATGGGAATCCCAGAATAAGGGGAACACGATATTTGCTTCGACAAGACGTGCCAAGGAAACCGCTTCGCTAAACGCGCTGAGGTGGAATAATAAAGACAAATCAAGTAAAGGCTTGGTCGTGGCATGATGTCATGCTACGAAATACGTCAGCAGATTGAAGTTGTGTAAATATTATTCTCTCTACAGTGGTATGTGGAATTTATTTTGCAGAGCCGGATACTATCCAAGTGTTCACAATCTTCTATGGTGTATTCGGAAGAGGAACCCGCCTTGCAATGCCGAAGACAATATGCGCGCCGGACTCGTCGTCATTGAAGTCTGGTTCAGGGGCTGCTGAGGGAGTCCTGGACTAGGGGGTGTCCGGATAGCTGAACTATCATCATTGGCCGGACTCCAAGACTATGAAGATACAAGATTGAAGACTTCGTCCTGTGTCCGGATGGGACTTTCCTTGGCGTGGAAGGCAAGCTTGGCGATACGGATATGTAGATCCCCTACCATTGTAACCGACTCTGTGTAACCCTAGCCCTCTCCGGTGTCTATATAAACCGGAGAGTTTTAGTCCGTAGGACGAACAACAATCATACCATAGGCTAGCTTCTAGGGTTTAGCCTCTCTGATCTCGTGGTAGATCAACTCTTGTAATACCCATACCATCAATATCAATCAAGCAGGAGTAGGGTTTTACCTCCACCGAGAGGGCCCGAACCTGGGTAAAAACATCGTGTCCCTTGTCTCCTGTTACCATCCGCCTAGACGCACAGTTTGAGACCCCCTACCCGAGATAGGGGTCGCCGGCAGCCTCAGGGTCTACCAGAAAAAAGTAACAGAGGGGGAACACAATAAATAACAGAGCAATCAAAGCATCACAAAGCATAACATGGCAATACGCGGTGCTAGAGGTGACCTGACGCAATATGGGGTGAAACCGGTAAAGGGGGGAAAACATCCGGGAAAGTATTCCCGGTGTTCCGCGTTTTCGGATAGATGAATCGGAGAGGGAAAGTTACGTGTTCGCTATGCTAGGAATGTGTGGCGGACAAACGGGTTGCGTATCCAGATGCGTCTCGTTGTTCTTAGCAACTTTGATGTTGAAAACTTTTTCATCCGAGCTACGGTTTATTTTATATGAATTTACAAAGATTTAAACATTTTATGAAATTATAGATTTACTTTAATTCGGAAATCATTTTAATATCTAAATGCTATGGGTACCAGAAAGTGTACCCACACTTTTGCACGTGAGGCTGGCAGTGGGCCCATAGTCAAAGTTAATGGCTGACTGTGTGAGCCTTATCCAAATGAACAGTACGCAGGGCCCCACATGTCATTGGGTGATATACTAATCAGAGTTGAATATAAACCAGGGACTAATTAAGTGCGGTGGGACCCAATGTGAGCGGCTGTTTTAGGGGTAATTAGCACCTAATTAGTTTAACAAATTAACTGGGGCAGGGCCCGTTTGGCAGTGATAGTGGGGGAAAGGTTAGCGCTAAACTAACTCGGGTTATCCCCTCCAAGTCAACAGAGGGGGGCGGCTGGGCTCGCGCGGGCACAAGGCGCCGGCGGCCTCGCCCAGTAGAGATCGGGGGCGGGGAGCAGGGGGAGGCCCCGGGCGGTGGCGGCCCTAGCGGGCGCGGACAGGCTCCGACGGGCACGGCCGAAGTGGCGGGGGGTTGCGTCGAGCAGCGCGGGGGCGGCATCAGGCGTGGAGGCGGCCGAAGCAGGCACAGCGGTGGCACAGCAGCAGTACTTGGTAGCAGTAGAAGTAGCAGCTAGAAGCAGAGTAGCAGCAACGAGCGCGCGCGAGGCGCAGCCAGGATAGGGCGTGGGCGTTTTTTTTTGCGTTCAAACCTGGGAGCTTTTATTCAACAAAAGAACTCCTTGCATCATCAGCCAATAAACTGGTGAGCAGGAAGGAAGGTCTCGAGTCAGTCCAACTCTCGATGACCGCCAGTGTGCAAGCATACTTAGCACAAAGATGGGCCGAAACGTTGGCTGCTCTTGGTACATGTTGAACATCAAATAAATCAAAAGCTAAGGCAAGCTCTCCAACTTCTAGAAGTAAAGGTGCCACCACTGAAAGAGAAGTGTGGCAATTTTTCCAGAGATTCACGATCTCCAGGCAGTCCGTCTCCATTATCACATGTGTGAAACCGCGCAAATTTGCAAATATAACACCATCTCGGAGTGCCAGGGTCTCACCAATGAACGGGTCCGTCACTCCAACATGTGGCTTGCTCCATGCCCCCAGCAAAGCGTTGCATGAGCGGGCTA
>NC_057798.1:450828719-450855993 GCF_018294505.1 Triticum aestivum
ATCTGAGTCCATATTTAGTGCCGCATCAGTATTGATTTTAATCACACCAGGATCAGGAGGTCGCCAACCATGCCCTGGTAGTATCGAAGCATGAGCCTGTGGGATATCCAACACGGCCAAGTCCTCTCTGATGCGCCGAACCTAAGAGAAAGGATCCAGCTGATCGTTGTCATGTGTGATTCTGTTTCTTGAGTGCCATATCGTCCACATAACCGAGATCATTTGAGCCCTCTCAATATCCGAAAACTGAACATCACAAGTAATGTCCCGAGACCATGTGCTAGGGTGCAAGCGCGGCCTCCTGGTGCCAAAAAGGCCAAAGGCTTGCTCCCAAAACAGCTTTGCGTGTGAGCAATGCATTAGTGCATGCATTAAGTCCTCCTCCATCGCATGGCAGACATTGCATCCGCTTATAACTTTGATATGCCGTCGTCGAAGAGTGCATTCGTCTGGTAGAATTCCCCTCAGAACTCGCCACCAGAACACACGTACCTTCGGCAATACTTTGAGCTTCCATAACTTCTTCCACATCTGCTCGTCCGTCTGTGAGGTGTTGGTAACCGTCCCTTCATCTAGAGCAACTCGCTCGTTCCGATTCACTAGAGCACGGTACGCAGATTTGACAGAGTAGATGCCACTTCGTTCATGAGCCCAGGCTTGAAAATCATCCCCACCACCCCGCCGTAGTGGGATATTGAGAATTGCATCGACATCAGGGGCAATGAATGTGTCCCAGATTAGCTCCCGCCGCCAAGTCCAATTTTCAGTATCAATCAACTCATTTACAGTAGCCAGCGTGGTACCTCCTGGCATCACCGTTGGGGCAAGGGTGGACAAACCAGGTATCCACTGGTCGTTCCAAATAGAAATAGAACTGCCGTCTCCAACCCTCTTGATCAACCCCGTTTGGAGCGCTCCTCTTCCAGCCACTATGGCTCGCCAGATGGCCGAGGCCGACTGCGGAACAGTAGCCTCCATAAAATCAGAATTAGGGAAGTAACGTCCCTTCATAACCCGCGCACACAAAGAGTTAGGGTTTGTGATGAATCTCCATCCATGTTTGCCCAAAAGCGCAAGATTGAACAGCTGTAGATCACGAAAGCCCATACCACCATAGATTTTCGGAGTTGCAAGTTTCTCCCAGGACAGCCAATGCATCGACCGTCGATTGAGGGATCCACTCCACCAGAACTTTGCCATGCTAGCAGTTAACCCATTGCATACCTTCTTCGTCAAAAGGAAGCAACTCATGTTGAACGTCGGGATAGCTTGAATAACTGATTTAATTAGTGCCTCTCTTCCAGCGCAGGCTAGAAGCCGCTCTGCCCAACCATTCATCTTGCCTTTCGATCGGTCACTAATGTGATCGAAGGTGCCACTCGTGATCCTGCCCACCGCAGTTGGTAATCCAAGATAACGATCACTGAAGGCTTCCACCTGAATCCCTAGAACAAACTTAACAGTCTGTCTTCTGGCATTCGGTGTATTTGGTGAGAAAAAGACCGCGCTCTTCTCACGATTCACTGACTGGCCCGAGCATGTAGCATATATGAGTAAAATAGCATTAAGCCGATCAGCACTCTCCTGTGTTGCACTGATGAAGATGAGACTATCATCGGCAAAAAGCAGATGGCTCACCCACGGCGCTCGGAAGGATACCCGTATCCCCCTGTCCACAACACCGCCGCCATAGGAGTTAAGCAATGAGGTTAGCCCTTCTGCACAGAGGAGAAAAAGAAACGGTGACATAGGACAGCCCTGTCGCAGACCCCTGGAAGGATCAAAGACCGGAAGGAGCTCACCATTCACCCTAACTGTGAACCTAACTGAAGATACACACTTCATTACCAGGTTCACAAAATTAACACTGAAGCCAAGCTTGAGCATGATAGCCTGTAGATAATGCCATTCCACCCTATCGTAGGCCTTCATCATGTCGAGCTTAACGGCACACGTATAGTTCTTCCCTTTCTTCCGCCTTCTCATGGTATGAACACTTTCAAAGGCCACAACCACGTTATTAGTAATCAGACGGCCGGGAACAAAGGCGCTTTGTTCCTCACCCACCACTGTGTCCAATATCTCTTTGAACCGGTTAGAGATCATTTTGGCGGCAATTTTATACGAAACTGGACACAAGGAGATGGGACGGTACTGAGATATCCTTTGAGGGTTCCTTACCTTCGGTATGAGAGTTATGGAAGTGTCATTGAAACCAAACGATATATCTCCCCCATTCAGAAAGCCAAGAATCGCCGGCACTAGGTCTCCTTCGATAAGATCCCAGTGCCTTTGGAAAAAACCCGCAGTAAACCCGTCGACACCCGGGGCTTTGGACGGTGACATCTGAAACAGAGCTGTCCTCACCTCATCGGGCTGGAAGGGTTTATCCAGGGATGCATTCATGTCCGCTGTAACACACGTCGGTACAAAGTTCAGCAGTTCATTCATATCATTTACTCCTTGGGAAGAATATAGATCCTGATAGAATGCATGCACTTCTGCCTTGTCTTCAGCTTCAGACGCACAAACAGACCCATCTGAACGTTGAAGGTTAGCAATACGGTTCATCCTCTTTCGCTGCGCCGCCTGTGCATGGTAATATGCTGTATTTCGATCACCCTTTCTCAGCCATGGCACTCTTGATCGCTGCCGAATCCAAACCTCCTCTTGCCTCAGTGCTTCTCTAAGTTTCAACATTGTAGCCTTTTCCTCATCGGACGGTCCCCTGCCAATAGACTGACATCTTAATTTTTCCAATTTTGCTTGCAGTTTCCGAACCGTTTTCGCAAGACACCCGAACTCCTTAGCACCCCATGATCCCAACTCAGTTTGAAGGAGTTTCAAGGTGTTTTGGATACTTGCAAGCCCTTGCCCAGTATGATTCCGTCGCCATGCCTCAGCAACAACCTTGTCATACTCGACGTGGGACTGCCACACGTCCTCATACCTAAACTGTTTTGGAGGGGGCGTGGGCGGTTGCGGGCGTCGACAGGCGCGGTGGGGGCGCGGTACAGCAGCGGCAACAACGACAGCCACACGCACGCTCATACGTACGTGTACGCCCGAGATCGGGCACTACGGTGAAGGCGGCCTACGGCGTCCAAATCGAACGGGAAAAAGGGGATCCGAGGGAGGAGCTCACCCCGGTCCTTGTGGACGAGGTTAGGAGGTCGGGGGAGTCTCGGAGCAGCGGCAACGACGATGAGGCGGTGGCGGCCGTGCGGAGAAGATGAAGATGACGACGGCTACGCAGCGCCTCGGCTCAAATCGATGCCCGGAATGGACGAAGGCGGCCTTGGTGGACCTCCTGGACGTGCTCCTGAGGGATGGCGAGGACGGTAGCCGCGGTAACAAGGGCGAGATAATGGTGACCGCAGAGCTTTCGAGCTCGAAAACGAGCAGATGAGGAGTGGGGCGAAGGGGGATCCAGGGGGGGCTGGACGAGGTGGGGGCTAGGGTTTCTTTCGACGTAGTTATATGCCCAGGGAGGCGACGTGGAGGGCATCCACGGCCATGGCCGTCGTGGATGTGCGCCACGCACACCCTCTGTTCCTGTAGCGGGAGGTAGGAGAAGGTTTTGGTCGGCTGGGCCGTGTGGCCACTTATGGCCCAGTGGCACCTTAGTTTAGGTCCGTTTTACTTTTTTCCCTTTTCTTTGTATTTTCAGATCCTATTTTGTATTAGGTTGGGCCATCAAATGATTTTTGTTATATATGAAACTTGCCATACAATTACTATGTAATATTTGTGAAAGCCACAAAAAGTTTGGAGCTTAACTAAACTCATTTGAATTTTGCTTAAATACAAATGGATTAAAAAGGCTGTTCTGGGCACTGTTTTAAATAGGTTAGGGGCAACTTAATATCCTAGATAATATTGGATTATTCATGAAAAATAGTTAGTGAAATATTGCAACCCAGCGAACATTTGTGTTTTACCGTTTGCAGAATTAATAATTCGACTTTCTTTTTCAATTTGAATTTGAATTCGGTTTCAAACTAACGCGAGACTAGCAACAGTAATCGAGGTGACGTGGCATCATTAGCAGAGGTTCACTGTAGCTTAAGTATCCAGGCGTCACACTTTCTGACCATTTCTTCACCCCTCTATCCATTCAAGCTCATCAGCAATTTCAGGAAGTGACTGATCTCATGCAAAACACTCAACTTAGCAATGCTCTAGACTCATGGAGATTTTCTTGGAACCAGCAAAACGATGGATATTCTTCAATGAAAATGTATAAGCAGCTGCAATCAAAAGAGATAGCTTCACCACTTTTCAAGAGCATCTGGAGAAGTGCTGCAATGCTGAGATATAAGATTTTTGTCTGGTTGATCCTGCATGACAGAGTAAATGTCCTGTCCAGAAAGAAGTTCCATCTGCCCAATTACAATTGTGAGATTTGCAACTGCGCTTGCGAAGAAACCAGTCTTCATCTTTTCTGGGACTGCCCTTCTGCTTTGTCATGTTGGGATTCCATTGTTCCTGCCAGGGAGAGAGGCATCAACACCTTCGATGAAATAACTTTCCTGCTCAAGCATTTGCGAAAACAGTTTGCAATGAGCATAATTACCATGGGATGCTGGCACATTTGGATGCAGAGGAACTCCAAAATATTCGATGCTAAAAATCCTTCAGTGCAAGCTTGGAGAAGTCTACTCAGAGAAGCTCTCACGAAGATTGTATTGAGAACCAAAGAGAAACACAGGGAAGCTTTCAGAGGATGGATTACAGATAATCTAGCTTAATTCATTATGGATTTTCCTCCAACTGGTATTGTTTAGATGGTTTGGGTGTATTTTATTTATGTAAATAACTTTGTTTAACTTTGAATGAAAATTACCGTAGAACGATTGTTCTACGGTCTTTGGTTCAAAAAAGAATCCTTAGGATTTTTCTTCTGTGTTGGTTGTTTGATTCATAGGATTAAATCCTACATAATTTCTTTCTAAGGATTTCTTTATACTAATTCCCATATGATTTCTAGCTTCCGCTCAAACCTTTTTGAAAGAATCATTTGTTTTTCTTGTGATGCAATCAAACAATCCAGAATCATGTAGGATTGACATGGCCATGACATTGCAATCCTATGTTTTTCTTTTTCCCGTATTTTTAGAATCATGCGAATCAAAGAGCACTTACTAAGGATTAAGGAATAGGGACTGCATTTTGAATCCCGTGTAAGATCAATCAACAGTCATTGTGCACCGGGAAAAAAAGTCATTGTGCAGAGCATGGCGATACATTTCTCAGCTTCTGCAGAATTATGAACTTTTCCGATGTTTAAAAGCCACACCAAATATATGCCTAAGGCTGAGAAAAAAAATAGCTAGGCACATCTAAATTAGTCAAGAACAACACCTTCTCTGCATTAGCATTACCGCCAGAGAATCACTATGATTGCAAGAACATCAACCTAAGGAAAAGCTGCCACAGGGAGGTTGGATGCCTTATGCACAGGCTGAGGCACTCGTTTGTTGTAAAAACACTTAAGCTCTGCTTGGGTTGGGACTTGGGAGTATCTTTTCTGTGTGTTTCCGGTATTTGGGGAGCACACAAAAATCACTCAATCCAATTCCAAGAAGGGCCAGAAGAGTGTCAAAATAATTTAGTTCAACAATCAACATGCATTATCAGCAAAGAAGCACAAGGAAAACCACAAAAAGCATGACCAGTGTTCAAGGAAATTCCAGAGTGTGATAAGCAATGTATGCACAAAGTCCATCTTAGATTGGGAGCATGCAGATGCATAGCCTTGAATAAAATCATTCATGTGTGAGAAACTCAAAAAATGGTAGAGCCAAAAATATCAAAGAGATCGATGGATGATAACAGTACAAATAATGTAAGGTACCTATTACAGGTAAGAACTAAACCAAAAGGAGATGCTTTTACAAAATCTCAGTGGTAAAGATATTGTCCTATAGCTTACAAGCTTGACGCTGATAAGGTTAAAGTATCAGGCACAATGACAAGGAAAGCACAAAAATAAATTCAACTACTACCTCCGTAACTAAATATAAGACATTTGTATTTCGTTACAGAGGTAGTAGTACAAAATAAGTTTCAGGTATTCACATGCAACAATCTTCACAGTGAAACCATTACACTCAGCCTAAATCAATTACTACAATAAGTCTTGCCAGCAGCTTCACATGCAACAATCTTCACAGTGAAACCATTACACTCAGTCTAAATCAATGACTACAACTCCACATTCAGAAAATTAACTTTAACTAAAGATAAGACAAGCGAAACTAGTCACAACATAAGTACTCCCGTTCACTTTTGTAAGTCATTTCAGACAACTGAAAATAGGCTACTTTGCATGCTGTCTGAAATTCTTCAGCGCCTTATCTTGTGAACAGAGGGAGTAGTAAACTTCTGCAACATGAAACCTCAAAATTCCGCCCAAATCATAGTCTAGAATCTAGAGTCTGAAGTCAACTGAGCATAACCAAAAGGCCAGCCAGCGCATCAGGGATGGCGATTATTTTCAGAACTATCATACCACAAGAACTCCTGCCAGCAGCGCCACGCGCAACAATCTTCACAGTCAAACCATTCAACTCAACCTAAATCGAAGTCTACAACTCCACATGCAGAAAATTAACTAAATACTTATAAGACAAGAGATACTAGCCACCTCATTAATAGTAAACTTTTTCAACATGAAACCTTAAATTCCGGTCAAAATGAGTCTGGAATCTAGAGCCAAAACTCAATTGAACATAACCAAAAGGCCAGCCGGCGCATCATGGATGGCGATTATCTTGAGTGAAACCTCAACAAGTAAACATTCAGAGTTCGTTTAGTGCCCCAAGATGTTGATGCCACCGTCAAAGGGGTCGGATAGAGCATTCACACCTTCTGTGGTGAAGTCCTTGCGTTGTTTCATACCCTCAAACACGACCTCGGCTTCCAGGGAGGCCATGTTGCTTTGGCTGAGCAGATTTTGCTGCTCCGTAACCCATTTTGGAACGTCACACATCTCGGACTGAATCCTCATGAACTGCAGCACATGTGCTCTAGCAAGGAGAAAACATGCAAATTCAAGCATGCCAGGGTTGTGTTGTTCGCATTCCAGTATAACGCTCTTGAGATATCTCGCAACACACCTGATGGGATAACGCTTCTGGTTGTAGTCAGAGACAGTGGTGTAATCCTTGTCTGCACCTGACCTGTAATCCGAGGACTGCACAAAGTGATGAATCAGTGGAAGGTCTGATCAACTAAATTTGACAGCTATAGTGAACAAGAAACAAAGCAATGGAACAGTTCAAGTTCTGGAAATTACCTGGAAATGCAAAGTCTCCAAGCAGGGAAAGCTGTCGAGTAAGCTCATCACCTTCTCCATGTCCTTCTTGCTTGAGAACTTCACACTGATAGCCAGGATCTTCACGCTATGGATCGGGGCACGCAGACCCTTGTTGACGCCCTGCAGTGTATGAGCGAAAAATCCCATCTAGTCACTTTGCTGAACTTGCTCTACTCAAGATACTTGCTGACGGTAACAGAAATACGCAAAATACCTGCGGCGCACGCTCGCCGTGGAACAAATGCGGGATGCTGACCACGGCATAGCCAAAAGCAGTAAGCTTTGGCGCACCAGTGATGGTAATGGCTGCATTCAGACGCATATTGCCGAGAAGGCGCTCCAGACAAGGGGCATCCTCCACGGTGATCTCGTCGAGCTGCTTGTAGTGCCACACACCGAGCAGAACGAGACTGCGGCAAGAAGAGACGCGGATGCGCTGAAGGCCGTGGACGTGCTTGAGCACGAGGCTGCGCAGCGCGGGGCAGCCGGAGAGTACGCTCTGAAGAGCAGCCTCGGAAATGCAGGTTTCCGACAAGGTGAGCTCGGTGAGGGCGGCGGCGGCGGCGGCTGAGGCCCCGGCGTCGGAGAGGTGGCACCTGCCAAGGGCGAGGACCTGGAGGGTTGGGCAGCCGAGAAGGGGGTCGGCGAGCGCGTCGTGGCACCACTCGGGCGAGAAGCAGAGGGAGACCTCGCGGACGCACTTGGCGGCGAGCTGCCGGAACCAGGCCTCGGCCGCGGGGACGCGGCCGCGGAAGGAGGTCCGGGAGAGGCGGAAGAGCGCGACGGGGCCGGGGTGGGAGGCTAGGGCGCGGGTGACGACGTCGGCGCGCGCCGTCCAGGGCTGGATCAAGGAGACATTGCCACGTGCGGGGACGGGGAGCTCGAGGTCGTCGAGGCGGAGGGGGGTCGCGAGCCACGCGTCGCGGAAGCGCGTGGAAAGGACGACGGTGCGGGCCGCCTCTGCGGTACCGAGGCGGGAGAGGATGTCTGAGAGGAGTACTTCCGGTAGCTCGTTGATGCGGTCGTCGCTGGCGTTGCGCGGTCGCGAGAGGGGCCCCGCCATCTCGCCGGCGTTCGCCGCGGCGCGGTACCTGGGGTTTTTAGAGAGAGAGAGAGAGAGAGAGCGCAGGTGTTGCCGCTCGGGCGGTGCTTGCGGTGGTGGTGGTGGATCGGATATTTTGGTGCTTCCATAGTCCATATAGCTTGCTTGGTGGCACCATGCTCCCTTCTCATAAAGTTCAATTTTATAAGTTTTAAAATCGTTCAAAAAAATTTGTGGACATTCACAAGATATGTGTCTATAATCCCTGAACATAATACCAAAATTCAAAATAAAAGACAAATCCAACATAAATAGTGTTGCCAAAAAACAAAAGTCAAATGATACTATTCACATATGGATTTGCCTTTTTCTTTCTCCGCGTCTCTTTTTTGGATTTGAATTTTTAGGGATGATAAGCACATATCTTGTAAACATCCACAAATATTTAGAAACTAAAATTTTAAAATTTGAGTTTTGTGAGACGAGAGTGTTGTAGCACATAATCCATGGAAGAAGATGTTTTCATGCATTGTTGCACAAAGTCATTGAAAAGGGATTTCATAACATGTCGCAGAAAAACTCATGATTGGATTTTCCTTGAGTTACAGTTCTTCATAATATGAATTTGTAAACAAGTACCCAAGGGGCGTTCATGTTCCTAGCAAACACAACAGAACATTTCATTTATATTTGTCTCTGTTCAACAAAAAAATATACATATTTTTATAAATATTTAGCTCATTTAATTACTAACCCAACTTTGAAATTTTCAAGTTCAATCCACAAACTTCTTGGCTCAACTCAGAGATCCAACAAATTAAATGATTGTCACTTAAATTCCTCAACCAACCTCGCGCTATAATAACATGTTCCTATCCCTACTTTTGTGATGTTTAGAATTTTGTAGTATTACAAAGTTGTCAATTCTTATAGGATAACGAAAAATACTTCATTGCAAAGTAAGTTGGAGCGAGTTATCCAATAAAATATCGATGAGATATGTTCAACACTAACATAACCTACGTCAACTCGGACTAGCCCATGTGGCACTTATTTATCTTTGTCTTACACACATTGATCTCACAACTTGTAAATGACATGTGTAACCTTTTAGATGCCCATGTTCTGTAGAAGATAGTATGCATTTGTTGGTAACATTTGAGAAAAAATCAAGTCACAACTCCAGTCAAGCACATTTGTTGTTGTTGCTGTTGATTGGGGGGGGGGGGGTCACAATCCCGAGACGTTCACGACTAACTTGACATCCTTTCCAGATTTCTCTTTCTCGATGTTAGTTCGAGTCGTATTAGATTTCTTCGTCTCGACTCAAGAGCTCCCTAGACTCTTTTTAGGACCACTTGGACATTCAAGAGTGAGTGAATATGTGATATGCTCCTGGGACCTTATATAGGAGAGGTTGCCTTGATAAATGACCAAAACTACATGTATTGATGGTAAGTAGTATGAGGGATAGGATGATAAAGCTAGGTCAACGAGTTCATTACTAGCCAAATGTCAGGCATCCATGATATATGGTGCACATTCATTTTTATCAATCCATGAATGGGTTTTTGGCTAGTTGGACCTCTTTCAAACTTGTGTCTATTTGCTTCTTGCCTTCTATGTCGACTTAGGTCCATTTTTTCCTTCTCCGTTGACTTGTTGACAATGACATTCTGGATGAACTTTCATTGACCGAATCGAGTCGTTGACAGAGTTGGTTTCCTGTTGAGTACCTTAAGGGTTGTTCATTGTGTTGGAAGACAATTTGTACTTATTAAAAATAGTTTCAAAAAAGTAGAGAAACAAAATTGAAATGGAAAGGACAGTTTTTGAAAAATAGACAAATGTGTGTGTGTGGGTGTGTCATGGGCACATTAACCACACCCGGAGTCACAACGCTGCCGTCGCCTCGGTCACGCGCCGCCGCCCCGCTTCTCCCCGCCGTCCCTCCCTCCCCAGCCTGCGTCGTTACCATTGCCGTCCCTTCTCCTTTCTCCTCACCTCCTCCGTTCCTCCCCTGCCATCGGTGGGGTCGCTGCCGCCATCCTTCCCACCGCCGCCGTCTCCGTCCTGCTGCCCCGACCTCACCCAGAACCCTAGCTCGCCCTAGGCCGTGTTTCCGCTGCCGATTGGTCCATCCGTGAGTTGTTTGCTCCCGTTTCCGCGTCGTCGTCTATGAGTCTAGCAGCCGAATCGCCGTCGCCGTCCCCGTCGTCGTCGAGCGGCAGCGACGATTTCGCTGCGCTCCTAGACGCGGAGCTGGATCTCGCCTCTGCCGTCGACTCCGCCTCTGCGGGCGACCCCTCCACATCACCCACAAGCAGCGATGACAAAGAGGACGACGATGAAGACGCGGTGGCCGATGTAGAAACCGTGGAGCAGAGCAGGCAAGTGATTTGTAATCCCCACCGCGAATATGATTGTTGGGCTTGGTTGCTTTGGCTGTGCGGTCACAAGCATGTATTCCACGGTTCTAGTGTTGAATGTGCAGCCTCAGTGTAGTCATTAGCAGGTTTGGTCCTATTTTATCCGAGCGGCGCGGTAGATTCGGTCAGATAGATGCTTGGGGGTCGAGGTTTCTGTTCTGCTTGCAATGTCGTGACAGCTGGATTCGTGCATATGCGTGCAACATTTGACGGGATAGGAGATTTTTCTTATCTAGGGTTTGTTGGTGTTAAAACCGGTTGTTTACTTAGCAAGTCAGCAGTGAGTGCTTCACTTGATTATGTTTAAAAGTATTCCGCTTATTTGAGAATGTGAATTTGATCATTACAACATATTCAGTTAGATTACTCTGTGCCTTACAGTTCACATGGAAAATGTGAAGTTACCCTATTCTGCTGTGGTATGCCAATTTGTTTTTATATTCTTATAAGCTGTTAAGCCTAGCTTCATTCTCACGTTAAGCTTAAGTTAGGACAAGCCATGTTAGAATGTTTCGTGGCTTATATAAGCTGCTGAATTGCTGAAGCTTAGGATTGGCCGATCAGTTACAGGCACTCCATTTGCATGTTGGGGTGCGGAAGCAAGGTTGGTTTAGTCGCCATCATTTGCTGTTCTCTTCTATATCCATCCCGAATGTGTTACATCATCGATTCACAGCAGAATAGTTACATCATCGACCAGGCACAGTAATATGGAGATAACTGGCAATATAAAAAATCATCCCTTCATGAAACCACTGCATGAAATAGTTTAGATGCAGTGACTTTTTTGGGGCAGTGAGAGAGTGTAGTTGTTGATGAAGCATCGTAATACTACTTGGTTAAAAGAGGGAACATGAGGGAAGAATATGGGATAATGCTGTGTTGAGAAAGATCATGATTTGTTTGTAGATTCTGTACTACAGATCTGAAGTATCTGATTGCTGACCCCATGAAAAATGCAGTGCCAAAAGGCGTAAAGTGAAGGTGCAATACCAAGATCGAGAAACGGCAATAAGGCCTGACGAAGATTCCATTGGTATGTTTGTTAGTCTCATTTTTCAAAGCATTAACCATTAGCAGCTCAAGGTTCTGCAAAATAATTTAGCACTTCAAGGGGACATTATTGTGCAATGTGCACTAATTTTTGATAGTTCTAAAGACTTAAGTTATTTCCTTCATTTGGATCATAAAAGATGCACATTGCTATTCAGGTTAATAGCAGAATCTGGCTATCCTTATTTGTAGATGTATGTTCATCTATTGATCTATCATATGTATGAAACACAAACAATTATCCATGTCATGTATGTAGACCCACTTTCAATTTATCCAGTTGCCTAGAAGTGCAGTATGTTTAAAAGCAGTCTTTTCGAAGTTTTCTTTGCTTCAGTTCAATAGATCATAATATTGAATCATTGACATTCACAAGTGTGTCAGATATGTGAATTATTGGATATATGTTGTGGCAGGTTCATCTGAAGATGCTCAAATCAAGATATGTCCTCCACATCCTGGATATTTTGGTGGACTTTGCTTTAGGTGTGGGAAAAGACAAGACGAGGAAGATGTTCCAGGGGTTGCTTTTGGTTATGTCCACAAGGTACATAGACGTGTGACCTTCTCTTCTCACTAACATGAGAGGTGTAACAGAGTCCCTTTACTGAATTTACCTTCTCATAGGGCCCATTTTCTAATATTAGCATTGTATCTCCACCACATCATCAGATATTTGATTTGTTTTTTCTGTTTCCAGTTGTGCTTGCACAGTGCCTTCCATATGTTTTTCTGAATACTGGGCTATTTATATGCAGGGTTTGAGGCTAGGTACATCAGAAATTGACAGATTGCGTGGATCTGATTTGAAGAATTTGCTGCGTGAAAGAAAACTGATACTTATTTTAGACTTGGACCATACACTTATCAACTCGACAAAACTCCATGATATTTCTGCTGCTGAAAATAACCTGGGAATTCAGACTGCTGCATCAAAAGGTAAGTTGTATCTATTTTTATTTAAGTTTTAAGAACTTTTAGCTATTTCTGTACACAGTGTGGCACTACCTTTGGTCCACAATATATGTAACTGAATCCGTCAATTTCTCTCTTCACCTTTAATATATTTGAAATTATTTAAACTCCATAGGGAAATGATAATAGACTTTTAACTACTTTCACCACAGTTTAAGTTTGCAAAAACCAACATCCATGTTCCAAACTAGTTGTAGTATTTGCAGAAAAATGGCCAAAAGAAGTATATATATATATATATATATATATATATATATATATATATATATATTGCTGGTTTTTGTAGCTGGAGTTAGCATAATTTTGTGAGAAAAAGCGTTGTGGACGCATTAGGGAAGGTATATCAGCGTCAAGCTTGGCAAGATACTAGCAGCAGCCGTGTCGTAGTATCCTATTTAGAGTCCCTAGTATCATAGGCAGAGTCCTAAACAGATTTGGCATTGTGTCCCTTAATAAGTCATATGTAACCGAGTTGTACTAGGAGAGTCAGTTTGCTGCCCATCCTGATTGCATAAGGGTGGCTATTATATAAGTCCAGTCCCTGTAATCTGTTTGGTGTGCAATAAGAAAACTTCAAACCCCAAACAAATTTCAGAGCCTGTAAGCTTTGGCTGGGACAAACCAAACAGAAACTTGAATGGCGATTTTACAGCTGCCCCTCTGCCCTTTGCAATCGAAACATGTTCCCGGTATCGTCTTGTAACTCTCCTAACCCAGTTTCGAAGGCCATTGCAAGAGGGTAGATTTAACTTTGCCATAGTTTGCCACACTATTTTTGCCAAACTTGCCCCAAAGCTTTTATATGATGGAAGTAACAGTCTTGTAATACTGGTTCTATTGTATGCAGACTTCTGTTGTACACAGTTATTTTCTTCCACCTAGTGTATCCAGACTTCTACAGTTAACCACTAACATGCCCTATGCAGACGATCCAAATGGAAGCTTGTTCACATTAGAAGGAATGCAGATGCTTACAAAGTTGAGACCCTTTGTCCGTAAATTTCTAAAAGAAGCAAGCAATATGTTTGAGATGTATATATACACCATGGGCGACAAGGCTTATGCAATTGAAATAGCAAAGCTTCTTGACCCTCGTAATGTCTATTTTAATTCCAAAGTGATTTCAAACTCTGACTGCACACAGCGACACCAGAAAGGTCTTGATATGGTTCTTGGAGCTGAAAGTGTTGCCGTGATTCTTGATGATACTGAGTATGTAAGTGCTTTTCTTTGGTGAGCATGTTTGGCACACACTGTTTTCAGTACTTATCATTGGACATGAGTTTATTGCTCAAGGTATGTTATTGGGTTTTATACTTTAGTCACTATGCCTTTCTGGGCAGTGATAATGCTTCAATGTCCAAGGCGCTGCTTTTTTTCTTAACCCTTGTGGTTTTGATGTTTCCTGTTTTAGTAGATTTGTCCATCACCCTTTTGTATCAGCACAATGTGTCTAGCCTAAATGGTACTATTTGTTTCAGGTCTGGCAGAAGCATAAAGAAAACCTAATACTGATGGAGAGATATCATTACTTTGCTTCGAGCTGTCGCCAGTTTGGTTTTAGCGTCAAATCTCTGTCAGAGTTGATGCAAGATGAAAGGGGGAGTGATGGTGCTTTGGCCACTATCTTAGATGTTCTGAAGCGTATACACACGATTTTCTTTGACTCGGTTGTTTACTTAAGTACATGTTTTTACCACAAATTATTGTCCTGCTGCCTTTCTGCTGCTGTGCATAAACTTGACTCTAGTAAGCACTGATGTTTTTACCTAATCAATTGTCCTGCACTTCTGTAGGCTGTTGAAACTGCTCTTTCTTCACGGGATGTAAGACAGGTACGCTTCCAGACTTAAGCTGGAAGTCATGTGTATTTTATGCGTCGGCCAACAGAAGTTATTTGTATTTTATGCACCTTGCTTGAGTGGCTTGGCCGTCATCCATGTTGCTTAGCACTGCACCTTTTGCCATCACCATTTTGTGGAATGTGGGCAACCCTACCCAATTCTTACTTGTAAAGCTACTTTTGATGGATATATGATCCAGTGGTGATGAAAACGATAACGAAAAAAAAACAAGCAAATTCAGTTATGTAGAATTACAGATAAGTTCTGAAATCACTATGAACTAGAGGTCACTAACTAAATCCTTTATAGTGTAGCCTATTGTGCTTCATACATTTCCGCAGTCACTTGCTGTTTCATGTGTGCTTGAATACCCTGTTCTGTAGGTAATCAAGAGGGTACGGCAAGAAGTACTGCAAGGCTGCAAATTAGTCTTCAGTCGGGTGTTCCCGTCCAGTTCTCGCCCACAGGATCAGTTTATCTGGAAGATGGCCGAGCAGCTGGGAGCCATTTGTTCCGCGGACGTGGATTCCACTATCACCCATGTTGTCGCTGTGGATGTTGGAACTGATAAGGCCCGTTGGGCAGTTAAGAACAACAAGATCCTGGTCCACCCCCGCTGGATTGAAGCCTCAAATTTCCGGTGGCACCGGCAGCAGGAGGAAGATTTTCCCGTGAAGGTGAAGAAGAATGAAAAGGACAAGGAAAATGATGTTGCTGCTGCCACTGGTCCAGCGAATGAAAAGGATAAAGAAGATGATGTTGTTGCTGTTGTCACTGATCCAGCGAATGAAAAGGATAAAGACGATGTTGCTCCTGCTGCGACTGATCCAGCGAATGAACAGGATAAAAAAAACGATGTTGCTGCTGCTGTCACTGATTCAATGAACTCATAAGATACACAGAATTGGTTAAGTGCACGTTTTAAGGGGATTAATTAAACTTTTGTGACATGTACCGTAGGTACGAGCAGTGGAACAGAAAGCTCAGCATTTTTGGATATGGTTTCGCTGATCCTTTCTGTTAATTTTGGTACTTGCGAACTTCGGCAGCTGGTCTGAAAGCTCAATGGGCCTCAGATCAGAGCATCTCTAATAGGTGCCCTGTTTTAGGGCACCAAAAACGCATCTCCAATAGATGTCTCGTAAAGTAGTGCATTAGTGCTCCAACAGCTGCCCCAGCCGCATCATAGATGCATACATATTGCAACCAAATATTCAAATAATAACTTGTCTAAAATCAATCCAAAACAACAATAATAATAATTTCATCAATCCATGACATCAAATTATTACATAATTCATCAAACTCACAACATCAAATGCAACACAAATACAACAGAGTTTAACACTCAATACAATAAAGTTCATCCACAATACAAAAAACATAGAGATGAAAGTAGGAGCGTTGTTTGCCATGCCAACCACTCCATGCCATCTTTTTGAAGATCATTATAAGTATCAGACTCTCTAATGTCATGGTACACCTGAATAAAGCGTTGAATTCGGTCTTGCCTTCTGGTTGGTCGCACTGGTTTTCCCATGAGGTGATAGAAGGTGTAATTCAAATTTTGTCCATGCTCGTTCTCATTGATCATGTTGTCATGCAAGCTGTAATGATGTATCAAAAGTTCAGACGAGGATCCCCTGACGTGGGTTGTCCTGCCATTGAGAGACTGACACATGGATCCCACCAAGCATGGGCCCACGTGTCAGCGACCGAAAGGCAGTGAAAGTCAGGGTTGGCTATGTCAGAGGATCCGTGTCCCAAAAGTTCCCTTGATCCCAAAACCTAACCGGTACTCACACAATACTCCCTCCGTTCCTTGATATAGGGTGTATAGTTTTCTTGCACGAATATTAACGCACGGGCTGGGAGGGGAGATTTCGTTGGTTTTGGACGTAAAAGCCCCTGGTGCAAACACGTGAGACTAGAGAGAAAAATAGGAAAATCACGATCCTCTCTATCCCAGGCAGTTTACTTCCTTATTTAGCCTAACAAATCCCACAATATCCTCTCTCACTTGTTCTCCCCTCAGTACGTGTAATCTTCTCTTTCCAAATAAACCTACAGCGCATGCACAACATGCATATACGAGATGGGGATTTGCCATCTTTTTTTCTAGGAAGGTCATGCGTGGGTTGTAGCTTATGGAGGGGTAAAAGTGTCAACTAAAGGAATACACCTTATAATATGAACTTTTCCACAAAAAACTATACACCATATATCAAGGAACGGAGGGAGTAGCAGATTAGGATTTCGAAATCCCAAAAGCCCTCTGTGCGTCTTTCCTAGCCGCCGCTTGAGCATTATGAAAGTAGAGTTCTTTTCTTACCTTGGGGGCTTGCAATTGGCTTCAAAAAAGTATCCAAAGTTATATGTACATCCATTTACTTGGAAGTTCACCGGTGGTGGTTCTCCATTGGCTAACTTAGTAAAGGGAGGTGATCGGTGGAGCACATTGATGTCATTGCAAGATCTAGCCAGCCCAAAATATGCATGTCAATCCATGTCTTCTGATCGGCCACCGCCTCAAGAATGATAGTGGCATCCTTCTTGTGTCCTTTGAACTCCCCATGCCATGTTGCTGAGCAGTTCTTCCACTTTCAGTGTATGCAAGCAATGGAGCCAAGCATATCTGAAACCCACAGGCTTTTTTCATCTCAAAAAGCCTTGCCCTGTCCTAAGCATGGGCGTGATCTCAAATACTCTAGACCAACCACTTCTACCATGGCCTTTGTAAAAAATTTGACGAAAAAGATTGAAATGCTTTCTCCCATTGTGAACAAGCACAAAGGTTGTGGAGGAGCAACTCCACCTTGCTGCTACAATGTGTACAACACAAGTGTTGAAGGAATAGCTTCAACGTGTTGTGCTAGATATCGCTCTAGAGGCGAATGTAGGCTGATAGGGCAGCAAGAGTTCAGTCCAGAACTCCTAGGGCACAAGATCTACTCCAAGATCTTAGATAAGAACAACAAGTTCTATTATAGGTAGGGGTACATAGTCTGCATACAAAGTAGAGGCGAGGACCTCTATTTATAGGGCTTTGGGAAGCCTTCACATACTTCTACTTATAGCTGGAATACTCTAGAAACATTATTTAAGGTTCACCATTCTACTCATAGCTACTCACAACTAGAAGACTCTAGAAAACAGTAGGTAGGATAAAGAAAAGAAAAGAAATACTAGACCACAACAAAAGTATCTAGAAGTAGCCAAACAGATTTGACATATGATTATATTTTCATGTTCCTCATCTATTGTTCCTCATCATTCTCCCCTGGTTGTTTGGAACTCACCCTCGAGTTATCTTCATAGAGCACTTCTTATGGATGGTAGAGAGTCAAGTACGCAACATTGAAAGTGTTGGAGATACCCATATCGATTGAAAGATCTATCACATAAGCATTATCATTTATCTTCCTCACGATAGAGAAGGGCCCATACCTTCGCTGCCTAAATTTCCCTTTAACACCTAAAGGCAGCCTCTCTTTTCGGAGGTAGACCATCACCTTATCACCGACTTGGAACGATTTTGGCCTCCTTTTGCAATCAACAAGTTGTTTATATTTCTGATTTTGTGCTTCCAAAGCGCCGCGAATCTTTTCAAATAACTCGGTGTAATTATCAGCAAAGGACAATGCTGATTTTGAGTTTCCCCTTGATGGCAGCTTCACCAGGTCCACCACATGTGTTGGAACTTTAGTGTAGAAAAAGGCTCCCTCCTGTGGATCTATGCTTGGAGTTATTGTAGGAGAACTCTGCAAGAGATAAAGCCAAATCCCATTGCCCCTTTCTTTCTCCACAAATGCAACAGATCAGATTACCCAAAACCTTATTCACCACTTCCGTTTGTCCATCTGTTTGTGGATGAGCAGTGCTAGAAAATTTCAATTCAGTGTTGAATTGCTTCCACAAAGTGAGCCAAAATGCAGCAAGAAACTTGCTATAACGGTCTGAGACAATGGACCTTGGAACTCCATGAAGTCTGATCACTTCTCAAAAGAATAGGTTTGCCACATGATGAGCATCCGTTGTCTTGCGGCATGGGATGAAATGAGCCATCTTAGAGAATCTATCCACGACCACAAATACAACATCACTTCCTCGTCTTGTTCTTGTCAAGCCCAAGACAAAGTCCATAGAAATGCCCTCCTATGGAGCAACAGGAACAGGCAAAGGCATGTATAACCCTGTGTTCTGGACTTGGCCTTTGTAGGTCTGACATACGGGGCACCGTTGAACGAACTTTCCAGCATCTCTCTTTAGTTGTGGCCAAAAGTAGCGAGCTTCCAGGTTAGCGATAGTCTTGTCCCGTCCAACATGGCCACTAAGATCACTTGAATGGAGCTCTCTAACCAGCTTGTCACGTAGAGAACTTCTTGGAATGCACAGACGATCATTTTTGAAGAGATATCCATCTTGCATCAAATAGTCATCACCTAATGGTTGGCCCCTTGCATGCTTTACCCAAACATGGCCAAAGTCTTCGTCACCCTCATACAACTCCTTTATTTGATCCATGCAAGAAAGTTGAGCTTCAAAAGAAGTTAAGAGGCATGCACGACGACTCAAAGCATCGGCCACTCTGTTAGTTATTCCAGATTTATGCACGATGAGATAGTTAAACCTCTCCAGATATGCTGCCCATCTTGCTAGCATGCGGTCAACATGCTTTTGATTTCTAAAATGCTTCAAGGATTGATAGTCGCTATAAACAATGAACTCTTTAGGTAGCAAATAGACTTCCCATGTTTTCAACGCTCTGAAAACGGCGTATAAATTCTTGCTGATAGGTACTCCATTTCTGCCTAGCTTCACTTAACTTCTCACTAAAGAAAGCAATGGGCTTCCTTTCTTGAGATAGGACAGCTCCACCTACTCCACTTGCATCATACTCCAACTCAAAAGTCTTGTTGAAATCAGGTAGTACCAAGACAGGAGCTTGTGATAGCTTTTGTTTAATCTCATTGAAGCTAGCTTCAGCTGCTTCTGTCCATTGGAACTTTCCTTTTTTCAAACACTCGATAATAGGTGCCATGATAGTGCTGAAATTCTTAATAAATCGCCTATAGAAAGTTGCAAGGCCATGAAAGCTTCTTACCTCAGAAATGGTCTTAGGAGTTGGCCATTCTCGGATTGCTTTAACCTTAGAATCATCAACACGAGTGCCGTCACATGTTATGATGAATCCTAGGAAAAGAAGTTGTGTATGCAGGAAAACACATTTCTTCAAGTTGACGTAGAGCTCATTTTCCCTTAGTACTTCTAGCACCTTCCGAATGTGATCAAAGTGTTCATCCTCATCCTTGCTATAGATCAAGATGTCATCGAAATAGACCACAACAAAGTGGGATAAGAAGGGTCTAAGGACTTGATTCATTAAGTGCATAAAGGTACTTGGTGCATTTGAGAGTCCAAATGGCATGACTAGCCATTCAAACAACTCTTCCTTTGTCTTGAAGGCGGTCTTCCATTCATCCCCGGGTCTTATACGGATTTGATGATATCCACTTCTTAAATCTAGCTTTGTGAACACTCTTGCTCCACTAAGCTGATCCAACATATCATCCAGCCGGGGAATAGGGAATCTATACCTTACGGTGATCTTGTTAACGGCTCTAGTGTCCGTACACATGCGCCAAGATCCATCTTTCTTTGGCGCGAGTAGGGCTGGTACCACACATGGGCTAATACTTTCTCGAATGTGCCCCTTTTGCAACAATTCCTCCACTTTCTCTTTCAATATATCATGCCCCTTTGGGCTCATTCAATAGTGTGGAAGATTAGGAAGACTTGCTCCGGGAATTAAGTCAATTCTATGTTGAATTCCTCTCATCGGTGGCAAGCCATGTGGCTCCCCAAGTATGTTCTGAAATTCTGCCAATAAACCACATACCTTTGCTGGAATTTCAACAGTCAGGTGCTCTTCCCCCTTTACAACAAGTGCAACACACAAATCTGCCTCCTTCAAGTCTTCCATAAACTCATGAGAGGTATGGGAGATAGTTAACATTGTTTCCCCCTCCTCCTTAGAGGTATTACCTTCGGTTTTGTTTGGTAAGATAATGATCTTTCTCTTGTTCCAAATGAAAAAGTAAGAATTTTCCTTGCCCTTGTGTGTAGTATCCACATCAAATTGCCAAGGCCATTGATGCATCATCAATCGATCTTGAATAGCATCATTGAGACCATTGATGTACCTTGGAACTTGTTACTCTTCAGTTTCAGCAAGGTTGCACCTCACTTGTAGCCTTAGAAACTCCTTTGTGTAATCTGAAACAGTCCTATTTCCTTGAGCACAATTTTGAAATTGGATAAATAGGATCTGGTCATAATCACCGGGCAAAAATCTCCCTTTCAAGAGGCCTTTCATTTGTCGCCAAGTTCTAACACGAGGTTCTCCTCTCAGCCTATGCTCCTCTTGAACGCGATGCCACCATGCACCGACTCCTCCTTTCAGCTTGTATGCGACCAAAGGAACCCTACGATCTTTCGGAACCTCCATGACCTCAAAGAAAATCTCCACTTCATATAACCAATCTAGGCACCCTTCAATGTCAACATTTCCATTAAAACTTGGGATCTTAGCTTTCACCTTGTATGTATCTCTTGCATATGTAGGGTTGGGTGCTCTCCGATATGCGTAGAGATTTGGCTCTTCAAGGGCATCATCATATTCTTCACCTTGAGAAGCCTCAACATAAATTGGCCTTCTTGAAGCACGTTGAACAACATGTTGTTGTGGCGGTCTTGCTCCAAGATTACCTCTCCTTCCTTGATGAATATATTCCTCTTCTTTAGATGAATATCCTTCATTGGTAGCAGGGGGGACACCCTTTCTTATCATCTCAACCAGCTGGTCAAATCTCCTATTAAGATCTTCACGCAACTCTTTGATTTGTTGTTCAGCAGCATCCATCCTCTTCTCCAATTGCTCCATTGCTTGCGGCAACTTGCTCTCAAAGAGGACAACAAGAACGATTATGGGTCAACAAGGCTCTGATACCACCTGTCGTGGTGGGCGCACGGCAGATGCCAAGGAATGGCTAAAGAGAGGAGGAGGCTCGAGGGCGCTGGTGGGCTCCAGAGGCAAGGTTGGCATGCACGGGCGCAGGACGCCAGACATATCCAGGTTCGGGGCTCTCCGGAGAGATAATACCCCTAGTCCTGCCGAGTTTAGTTGGATGATCGATAGTACAATGTCGCTCCTGGAGCTGTATGGAGGAGGAAGGAAGCTGGCCAAGGCTTGGGCTGCTCCTTCTCCCCGGTGTTGCCATTGGGTGGCTAGTCCTATGCTTGCTTGTGTTTCTCTTGTATTGTCTGTTATCTTCTCTATGTGTCCCCGTAGGCGCGGGTTCCTGGGGGGTTTTGTAGATCAACCCACCCAGGGTTACAATGGTAATATGCCGAGTTGGTGGGTCCATATTGTTGGTTCCCGGGATACCGGGCTGGGTCCCGCTTGTGGGCTTGTTGTTCGCCGTGTTCCCCTAGGTGCAGGCCCCGCGTGCCTAGGGGGACTGTGCCATCTTGTCAATCGTTAGGGCGCGGCCGAGTCGAGTCGCATACAGTGCTCTCCGTCAGGCTGCCACTTGCTGTCGTCAGCGGTGAGGGCGGGAGCACTGTTGCCACGCCAGCCCTGGTGAGCGGGTAGGTGAGGGGCACTGTTGCCATGCTCCGGCTGACCACAAGCATGGGTGGGAACACTGTTGTCTTGGTCATCGGTGGTTGAGGTCTTGTCCCATCGTACGACCTGGATGGGACGGGAGCTGACCCGTGGCTGGGTTGCCGTGGACGCCACGGGTGGGGTTGGTTTGCTGGGGAAGCCTTGGTTGTGCGGGTTTGAGTTGTCTTGTGCTAGTTGCTATGGCCAGGTCGATGTACCTTGCCGGGTCGGAGAGTTTAGCCGGGTTGCGGGCCCTGCCGGGTCGAGCGACCCGGCCAGGCGCGTGCCGATTTGCGGGGCTATGCAGGCCCCGCTGTTTTCAAAAAGGATCCGGGTTCCATTGCCTGCCCGGGATTCATCCCCCCGACACCACCTGAAGCAGCACAGAGGTTGTGGAGGAGCAACTCCACCTTACTGCTACAATGTGTACAACACAAGTGTTGAAGGAACAACTTCAACGTGCTGCGCTAGATATCGCTCTAGAGGCGAATGTAGGCTGATAGGGCAGCAAGAGTTCAATCCAGAACTCCTAGGGCACAAGATCTACTCCAAGATCTTAGATAAGAACAACAAGTTCTATTATAAGTAGGGGGTACATAGTCTGCGTACAAAGTAGAGGTGATGACCTCTATTTATAGGGCTTTGGGAAGCCTTCACATACTTCTACTTATAGCTGGAATACTCTAGAAACATTATTTAAGGTTCACCATTCTACTCATAGCTACTCACAACTAGAAGACTCTAGAAAACAGTAGGTAGGATAAAGAAAAGAAAAGAAATACTAGACCACAACAGAAGTATCTAGAAGTAGCCAAACAGATTTGACACATGATTATATTTTCATGTTCCTCATCTATTGTTCCTCATCACATTGCAAGTTATCATCAATGAAATTTGGTGAAACACCATAGGCTATCATGCGCAATGCGGTAGTGACCTTCTGCTCTCTGCTGGAAGGACCAGCCATGTTGCCTCACATAATCACAAATGTGAAGAAACAAATCCATAGACATTCTAAACTAGTGTCGAAAGTACCTCTCTAGACTAATCCACCTGTAGACGATGGTGTCGAACGGTGGGGGCCATCATGGGCTGCGGCGCTCTGGCCAATAGCCGAATCAACGGAAACTCGTCACCCCGGTGGATCCCAAATTGAAGGACCACAGGGACTCCTGTAGCCGTTCGGAGTGAAGGGGCAGTGCGGCGGGGTCGTGGCAGAGTCGAGGGAGGGCGGGCGAGTAGCGGCCATGGCCTTCGCTGCCAAAATTGCCGCCGGTAGTAGGTGGGTGGATGTGCGGGCTCAGCGCAGGAAGTTTCTGTGACAGTTCCCTACTCGTGCACGACGATTTTTGTTTTGCGGTAGCCACACAAGTATTGCAAATTTGCAGCACTTGGTGCTGTATTTTGCAACTGCCCTAAATTTGGAGTAAACTTTTTTGCAGACAGGGCACCTGTTGGAGCAGGGTTTTCCCCATGGTTCCCTAAAAAGCGGCTATGCCCTATTCTAGGGCACCTATTGGACATGCTCTCACACAATTTAATGTCTATTTAGTGGCCAACTATATCTGTCTCGCACTGCAGTGTCTTTTCTTGACATTTGTATGATACTCTTATGGCAAAAAAATACGATACTCCTACTTATAAATATTTTTTTGCGCGTTCCCTCTTCCCCTGGAAGATTCACATGGAGGATGGGTCTAGCTGCGGTCCCACCTGTCGGTGATTGGAAGGGGTAAGTTTGGGGAAGTGCGAGTGTTTCATGGGGCCGCGCGGATGAAGGGCTTTGCTTTCCTGCCATCTCGCTCGGTTTGTGCCTTCCCCTTCCTTCCATCTTTTCAACTGTAAGTTTGTGTTTTCGAAATTTGGGAGCATGAAAAAATAGAAGAGAATGCAAGGGTGATTCCTGAATTCTTCTTTCTTTATTTGTCTTGAACTGTTGGTCATGTCGCGGCGCGGGCGGTGCTGACGCTGATTGTTGGTGTAGCAGCGTTGGGCGGGGGAGGCGGCAACGCGGGCGGAGCCGGGTCCTTGCATGGGGCGGTGCCGAGCCGCCCGCATGGAAAAGACAGCGTCGCGCCGCGACCCTGCGCCTCGAAGCGCACGGCGGACCTGGCCGAGCCTGGGAGGCTGGCCAAGAAGAAGCGCGGATGCGGGCACGGGAGGCCGACCCTGGTCCCAGTCTTGACGGGGTAAGCTTCATTTCTTATTTGTGCCTGGATTTTTTGAGCCGGTCTTGTCTCTTTTTTGCTTATTCCGCCTTCTTCTTCAGGTCGCCCATCGCGCTGGCAAGGGCGGCGGTGGAGGCCGCGACCGCCGCAGGGGCCGCGTTCCATAGGAGCCGGTCCGACCTTGCCGGCCTGGTCGAGGAGGAGGGACGGGGCGACTCAGACCTCGGCCTGGACCCGAACGACGCCGAGGCCTTAGCCTGGCGGGACAGGAACCGGGCCGAGGAGGAGCTGGAGGCGGCGTTGGTCCAGGCTTGGACCGACGCAGCGGCGGCATGGGCGCAATCCGGCGTGGAGCCGGCCTGGCACGAGATGCCGGAGGGCACGGTGGTGGCTGCGATGGTCTCTGAGCCGTCGTCGGTGAAGGAGCGCGGCCATGGGGGCCGGGCTGAGGTGGTGATCCTCGACCGGGAGGTCGTGGAGGTGGGGGGCGACACCCCGCCGCGAGCCGACGTGGTCGAGCGCGCGGGGGCTGATGGTGGTGGAGGCGGCGTCGTCTTGGAGGAGACACTGCGGGCGGCGGCGCCGGAGGCGCCGCCGGCTATGGAAGAGGCACCGCGGGCGGTGGTGCCTGAGGTGGCGACGTAGGGCGTCCCGGTGTCTTGGTCGCCGTCGGCGCCGGGAGGGGCGTCGGAGGAGGTGCTGGCCGCATCGCAGGCAGCCAGTGGGGGGCACGCCTTGGTGCCCCGGCAGGGAGGGCGCCGAGCAGCCGTGCCGCAGCCCGCGCGGAGCGGGGGTGCTGCCGTCTTCGGGCCTCAGACTCAGGAGGAGGAGGCGCTGGATGCCGTCAGCCGCCGCCTGTGAGGCCGGACGGAGCGACTTGAGGCCTTCGCCCAGACCGAGGTGGAGAGGACGCGCGACCTGGAGTGCGCCGTTCTGGTAAGTCTTCTTTCTTTTGTTTCCTTGCAATTTTTTCTTTGTGTGGGCGCGCCAGCGCACCCACTGGGTGTATCCCCTGAGGTTCGGGCCAACCACATAGTAGTTGGGTCGAATCTTTAAATCATCGGCCTTGTTCTGACTTCTATCTTTTTCAGCATCTTGATGCCTTCCGGGTTGCCGCTTTCAACCGTCTCCTGGGCAAGTACCGGGAGCTCAAGGAGCAACTTGCTGCCAAGGAGGAGGAGCTTCGCGTCGCCGCAGGTACTTCCGTGCTCTTTTCTAGTGGGGGCGCGCTAGCGCACCCACTGGGTGTAGCCCCCGAGATTCGGGCCAACTACGTAGTAGTTGGGCCAAATCTTAAGTCTTGCCTTGTTTCTTCTGCTGAACCCTTCTTCTTTGCAGCCGAGGTGCTGTCTTGGCAGACCCGGATGCTCCGGGCCGGTCATCATTACGACCGGCTTGTTGCTGATGCCGACCGTCTTGGCGTCGAGGCGGCGCAGGCGAGGGCAGAGGCGGCCGCGGCCCGACGGTCTTTTGATGAGGCCAACCGGCTGCATGAGCAGCTGGCGGGTCACAAGAGCCACCTCGAGGCCGAGGTGGAGCTCCTTAAGGCGGAGGCCGCCAAGGTGGTGGAGACGCAACATGCCCTGGTCGTGGCGGACCAGCAGCACGGCCAACTGGCCGACGACAAGGGCCGGCTTCAGGCCGAGGTGGATCGCCTGCGGGAGCAGGCCACCGTGGCCGAGGAGGCCCGTCAGGACGAGACTTGTCGCCGCGAGGCAGCCGAGAGGGCGGCCTAAGACAAGGACGCCGAGCTGAAGGCGGCCCTTGCTAAGGCGGCCGATCTGGAGAAGGCCCCCGGGGAGCGCGACCGCGTCATGGAGCGGGAGTGGCGTGGTACGTTGCTCGAGGCATAGCACCTGGAAGAGTCCTTCTCCAGTAAGTGTTGCTTCTTGTAGTTTGCCGGGTCGGGACCCGGCCTCTCTTCGTTGTTGTTCTTCTAACCTGCTTCTTCTTTTGCGGCAGGGGCCTTCCCGGAGACGCAATGGCTGGCGGAGGAAGCCGTCCGCTATCAGCATGACCCGACCGACGTTGTTGGGTCTGGGACGGATCCGCAAATGGCCAGGACCTTCCCGGAGATCATCGCCGCTGCTGAGGCCCGCCTGCGGGTCCTGGGGACGCAGATGGAACGGCTGTCCCGAGCCAGCACCGCGATGACGATGGCCCTGTGGCCGGACTCCGTCCATTCGCGCAGCTTCTCGCGCCTGACGCGTTGGTTGGAGATGGGCCTGGACCGCCTTGGTGAGTGGTGTGTTTCCGCCGCCTGTGCCGGTGCTGAGATGGCGCTCCGGTTCGCGCTGTCTTGGCATCCAGATCTTCAGCTGGACGTGCTAATGGGCCAGCGCGCCGGTTCGGAGCAGTTGCTGCAGGAGCAAGCCGGCCGGATCGCCTCCCGAGCCAGCTACATCACCGAGTTCGCCTTCCATGACAAGTTCCATCCGGAGCGGACGGGAGAGGGAAGGGTCGTGGACGGCAACGACTACGGCTTGCTTCTTTGTGATCCGGAGGGGAGCTCGGAGGAGACAGGAGTCTACGGTGACACGGACACCGAGGAGGACATTGGTGCCTCGCCGGACCCGGAGGCCGCCAGGGGAGAGCCGTCGACGTCGCGACGCGGCGCTGGAGATGCCTGAGATACTTTAAGTAGAATCTTGTTAAGTAGCAGGTCCACCCACCCACTGGGGGTTTGTTAGGGTGTAATGAACTTGGGCCGTGGGCCTTTAAGTATTTGTGTGTAAATGTCGTGAGTGCTCTTTTACTCTTTGCCTTCTGCTTTTCT
>NC_057798.1:450856231-450885977 GCF_018294505.1 Triticum aestivum
GTTGAGCACGAGTGAAACACCCACTAGGCCGGCTGGCGGCAATCTGGCTTAGCTGGTTGGTGAGCAGCCGGTCGTGCGGCTACTTGTTTTATGAGCAACGGGCCGGGTTGATCGACCCGGCGGCCTTTGACTTAGTGTATGAAGCGTAAAGGAGCTTTGGCCCATTGTGCTTGCCCGCCGACAACGAAAGCTGGATCTGCGGTTTTAGGGCGAAGTGGGGGACCGTGGTGTCCTAACTTTATCAGGAATCACTAAGTGAGGCGGTGGGGTGGCGATCGAGCCGGCCTGCCCCCGAGCCCCCGGGTCGAGCGAGTCGGACCGGTGGCCAGGTTCAGTGGTGAGGTGATGCAGAAAAAATAAGGACGCAATAAATTGGCCGACAAAAGGCAGCCCCCGAGTCTCGTTTGGGGACCCCATAGTCTCATGCGTTTACAAAAGGCGACGATACATACACTCGTGCGGCTAACTGTAAAACTGGCGGAGGAGTTCCGCGTTCCACGGCCGGGTCGTTTCTTCGCCGGCGGTGTCCTTCTTGCGCTTCTTTGACTTGTGCGTGTCGATGAGGTAGTAGGCGTTGCGATCGCGCAAGGCCCTACTCACGATGAATGGGCCCTCCCATGGAGGGGACAACTTGTGTTGGCCTGCCTGCTCTTGGACGATTCGGAGGACGAGGTCGCCCTTGCGGAATGCAAGGGGCTTGATCTTCTTGCTGTGGTAGTGCCTCAGGCCTTGCTGGTAGATAGCCGAACGGCTAAGTGCCAGAAGGCGCGCTTCTTCGAGCAGGTCGACGCCGTCTTCGCATGCCTCTCTGGCTTCGGCTTCGTTGTACATCGCGACGCACGACGAGTCGAACTCGATGTCGGTCGGGATGACGGCTTCGGCTCCATAAATGAGGAAGAACTGGGTGAACCCGGTCGACCGGTTTGGCATGGTGCGTAGACTCCAGAGGACTGCTGGCAACTCGTCAAGCCAACTGCTGGGTGAGCGGATGAGTGGCTTGACGAGTCGTGGCTTGATGCTGGACATGATGAGTCTGTTGGCCCGCTCGACCTGCCCATTGGACTGCGGATGTGCCACGGAGGCCAGGTCGAGGCGGATGCCGGAGACGGAGCAGTATTGCTCGAGCGCGCCCTTGGCGAAGTTGGTACCGTTATCGGTGATGATGCTGTTCGGCATGCCGTAGCGCACATCTATGTCCTTGATGAACCGGACGGCTGTTGGCCCGTCCAGTTTCTTGATAGGTCTTGCCTCGATCCACTTGGTAAATTTGTCCACTGCCACCAGTAAGTGCGTCATGCCGCCTCGAGCAGTTTTGAAGGGTCCCACCATGTCGAGTCCCCAGACCACGAGGGCCAGGCAATCGGTATGGTGCGGAGTGCTGATGCCGGCTCGTGGCTGCGTTTGCTGAAGTGTTGGCACCCTTCACATTTGAGAACGAGCGACTCGGCGTCTTCGAGGGTCGTGGGCCAATAGAAACCATGGCAGAACGCCTTGGCCACCAGGGATCATGATGCCGCATGGTGCCTGCACTCGCCCTGGTGAATGTCGATGAGGATGTTGATGCCGCGATCCTGCTCGACACAGCGCTGGAACACGCCGGTAGAGCTGCGCTTGACGAGCTCGTTGTTGATGATGCTGTAGGCGGATGCCCTGCGCTGAACTTGCCGGGCTTCAGTCTCGTCCATGGGGAGAACCCCGTTCTCCAGAAATTCTGATATTGGGATGGCCCAAGATGGAGCTGTAACCACGACGAAGACGGCACCAGGGTGGGTTCTGAGTCGGCAGTCCCCGAGCCAGGTTGAGCAGCCCCCGGGTCGGGAATGGCGACAGCCGGGTCTGGGAGGATGGTGGCCGGGTTGAGCTAAGCAGCCCCCGGTATGGGTTCAGCAGTCCCCGAGCCGGCTTGAGGTGCGACCAGGTCGTCTGGAACATGAATGGACTCGGAGTCCAGCAATGGCTTGACGGATGGCTTGCGCAGGTGCTCGAGGGAGACGCCGGACGAGATGGCTTGTCATGACGAGGCGATCTTGGCAAGCGTGTCGGCTGCTTCGTTCTCCGCGCGCGGGACATGGAGGAACTCGCAGCCCTCGAAGGATCCGGATAGCTTCTGGACGAGGAAGCGGTAGCTTGCCATGTTGGAGTCGCGGGCGTCCCATTCGCTGGAGCACTACTGCACCACCAGGTCCGAGTCGCCGTAGCACAGGATGCGCCGGATGCCGAGTTCCTTGGCAAGCCGGAGGCCGTGCACAAGGGCTTCATATTCGGCGACGTTGTTGGAGGCGGTGAAGTGGATCTGGAGCGTGTAGCGGAGCCGGTCTCCCTTCGGAGATGAAAATACGATGCCGGCCCCCAAGCCAATTTGCATCTTGGACCCGTCGAAGTGCATGCGCCAGTGCGTCGAGTCGGGAGGCGGAGGCAAGTACTGTGTCTTGGTCCAGTCGACGAGGAAATCGGCTAAGGCTTGAGACTTGATCGTGGTGCGGTGCTCGTAGAGGATGGTGTAGCCGGCTAGCTGGATCGCCCATTTGGTGACCCGGCCAGAGGCGTCCCGGCACTCGATGATTTCTCCGATAGGCGCCATGCTGACTACGGTGACGACGTGCTCTTGGAAGTACTGCTTCAGCTTCTTGGCGGTGAGGTACACACTATAACACATCTTCTGGTAATGCGGGTAGTTCTGCTTGGAGATGGAGAGCACCTCGCTCATGTAGTAGACTGGTCGCTGGACGGCTTGGATCTTGCCCTTCTCTGGTCGATCGACCACCAGCACCGTGCTGACCGCCCGCGAGGTCGCCACTATGTAGAGCAATAACGGCTCCTTGTCGGTTGGCGCGGCCAGGACTGATGCGGTGGAGAGCATGCGCTTGAGGTCTTGGACGACCTCGTCTGCCTTGCCGTTCCACTCGAACGGGATTGTCTTCTTCATCAGCTCGTACAGGGGGAGCGCCCTCTCGACCAGCCGGCTTAAGAACCGGCTGACCGAGGCCAAGCACCCGGTGAATTTCTGAACGTCGCGTAGCCGAGCTGGCTTGTGCATGCGTTCGATGGCCTTGATCTTCTCCTGGTTCGCCTCAATGTCGCGTTTCGGGACGAGGAAGCCGAGTAGCTTTCCGGCCGGGATGCCGAAGACACACTTTTTAGGGTTGAGCTTGACCTTGTATTCATGGAGGTTCGCTGTAGCGACCCGACCTCAGACGGTCAAGTCTCTATGCTTAAGTGTTATCCCTGGATCGGTATGCTGACACACACAGTACTCGAGGATTTATAACAGAGGTAAATCACATGTATAAAGTAACGCAAAACTATTACCTCAAATCCATAAAGCGGAAGAAACAACAAGGTTGTGGATTCCCATCAACACCAACTGCAAAGTTGAGTGTAGAAATTGTAACCCTAACGTATCACTTAGTCATCGTAAGAAATCCTGCAACATGAGACGTTGCAGCCATGTAGGTCAGTACATTGAATGTACCGGCAAATTCGCACCATAGGATAAATGATGAATTATAGCTATCACTCCATGCAAATTTGGCTGGTGGAAAGCTCTAAGTTTACTTTTTTTGCATAAAGTCAATTTTTCCCTACAACAAAGGACTAAATTTTATTTAACTATAAAGTTTGTTGAAAAAAATATTGAGAAGGTTCCTCCAACTCAATCCCAAATTAATAATCATCAACCCAACAAATTATGTAAGTAACGTGATGAGATCAACATGATAATCCAAGAACCAGATACTCAAGATGTCCATAACCGGGGACATGGCTAACCATGGTTAGTTTGTACACTCTATAGAGGTTTGCACACTTTCCCCACAAGACTCGATCTCCTCCATTGAATTTCTCACACTTCATGTTGTTTGAGAAACGGATGACCGAGACACAGTCTTTCAGAAGCATTAACTCTCTACTCCGGGTAGACAGTACCACCTACACCCCCTACATCTGCTAGTCTACCTCTTCAAGAGCTCACGCAACATACTCAACTATGCCAGAGCCCATAATGGCTTGTGGCTGCACACGGAAGTTTCTAGCATGAATAATCTTATGATCCCTTTGAGCCTGAGTGGTGGTCCATAGGAAAATCACACGGAACCCCGGGATTTCCAAAAAAATAGGCAACATTGGATTCCCCAGGTGCCTCAATCCACCCAGATGTGTATTAAAGTAGCCACCTTAAGTTGAACCTTAGTTAACAATAATCTCTCACATCTTTCATGAATTCTCTCAAACCAATCCACGTCTACGAGCATAGCATAGCAATATAAGCATAACTTTGAAGTAACTCCCAAGGGTTTGGTAATAAATAGGGCAATAGGTTCTACCTCATCAACTACTTCCCAATACCCACGTATTATCAACTCCTAACCATGCAATTTTTGAGGGTTGAAACTAATGCATAAAAACTGGGTATGAAAGGGATATGATCAAAGTGTGAACTTGCCTGTACTGTTGATGAAGATGATTCGCACTCAACTCTGGATAGTTCTATTCGTCTCACTCCGGTCAATCTATCGAGAGCAAGCAATAGTAACCACACTTAAGCAATCATGCAAAAGATCGGAAAGAACGAAGAAGACAATTCAAAAAATATCAAAACAAATCAAATAACTCTTGCAACATAAAACAATTTCTAACAGTACCAAAATTAAGTGAATTTGGCCTTATCAGAAAGTTTAGGTCAAGAGCTTCGATCTGCAAAAAGAATCAACTCAAACGGAGTTATAAAACTCAAGTTACGATCAAACGAAGTTCAAATACTAAACTGTTTGAAATCAAATTTTAAAACTTTCAAAAACATGTTTAAGTTGTTTTACTGGATAGAGGGGGTCACAACAAATAAGTGGGCGTTGGTTTCGTTGGATTTGGACTAACGAGTAAAAAGTAGTGATCGATTTAAGAGCAGGGACTAATCTGTGAAGAAACTAATTACAAGCGGGTCTCTGGCCGAAATTAAAAGAAAAAAGAGAAAATTCTATCGAGCGAACGCTCGCTACAGCGATAAATCTAGCGAATGTATTCACAAATAAAACCTAAACGACGGGTGTTCATTAATTAGCCGAAACGGAAAGAAAAAAAACAAAGATGGATCGAGATCGTCGGATCTCGATCCGACGGCAGGGGTCGGGGCTAGGGTTTTACCCAAACTCCGGCGAGTGGCTCTAGCGGCGGCGGGCACGACGGCGGTGGCGGAGTAGCTGGGGAGGGCGGCGCGGTGCGGCGGTGAGGTGGGTGGTGGCTGCGGTGGCCGGGGAGGTGCGGGCGATGACGAGGAAGCTCGGCGGCAGCGACGGAAGGCGAGGCGGCAGCGCGATTCCGGTGAGATGCGAGACGAGGAGCAGCGGCGGCGGCGAAAATGGGATCCCGCGGTCCCGGGCACGCTATATAAAGGCGGAGGGAGGCGGCTTCATGGAGGAGGGGGCAAGGCGACGCGGAGGTGGCCGGGTCGGCCACGGCGGCGGCGGACGGCGTGCGCCGGCCGGACTCCGACGGGGAGTCGGTCGGGGGCGAGGCGAGGCCTTGGGCCGGCTGGGCTGCGGCTAGCCTGGCCTGGTTGGCTGGGCTGGCCCAGTTAGTGGAGGAAGTTTTTTTTGTTTTTTAAACAAACATTTTTCCAGACAAACAAAATAAAATTTAAAAAAAAACCCACAAATACTAAAAATGATATATAGGAATATTATATATCAAAATTTTCAAAAAATTATTTTCTACAACATGAACATTATTCTAGATTCAACTAAAATCCACAAAAATTCAAATAAATCAAAGAGTGCTACAGCTCTAATAAAATCCAATAAAAAATCATTTTAAAATACCAAAATAATCTCAAATTTATTTCTCTCCATTTTTCTATTGTAGGGAATCATTTTATCCTAATTTCCATATATTTTATTCTTGGAGAAAAATAATTTGAAGAAAACCCAAATAAGTCCAAATTGAAAATAATTTTCAAAGGGACTTTAAATTGGATTTCTTTTAAACTCCCAACTCATATTTCATATGTTTTGAAGAAGTCATTTTATCTTCTCTCATGAAATCATTGAGTTGCATAAAGTTTCTAAATTGGAAATAGTTCCAAAATGGAATTCAAATCTTTTCAAAACCCTTTTCATTTATTTAAATGGAAGAAGTCATGACATCTTCTTTCCAGGATTTTGTATTTGAAAAGAATTTGAATTCAAGGAGATGAGAAAGCAAAGATGGAAGTTTGGGGAAGTCCTTCTATTCCCTCTCATTTAACTTTCAGAAGTTTCAAGTTCACTCAACTTTCACACAATCAATCAAACAATCAATCATAACTATCTATTTAATATAACATTCCAAAATTTAGAATTTTGGGATGTTACAAACCTACCACCCTTAAAATGAATCTCGTCCTCGAGATTCAGAGAGGCTAGCAAGAAAATAGGTTAGGTTTGGGGTCTTCTCAAAATCCATCAGGTGTCACAGGGGTCTGGGGTGCTACCACCCTTAGAAACATGGTTACGGACCCAACAAAACTCAGGTTGTACATCCTTAGTGTTGGCGGTGTCAGTCTTCTCAGATCCTCTAGAAAATTTCCTTCTCAGGGCTCTTCGGTAGTGGCATAACCTTTACCGCAATTCTTCTACCCTTTCATCTTGGTACGGTTATTCCGAGACTGGGTCTTCTTAGCTGACGGGTCTGGCGCCAATACTAAACAACTATCGATATCTCATGGTGGAAAATCATTTATGGTTTCTCCTGCAGGAAATGGGTCTGGGCTTCATTCTCACCGTATATCCTACGATTTGGCAACAACTGCCTTGTACAAGGAAAAGTACTTATACCATTCTAAGGTTTAAACAAGGTTTTGATCGTCATCTCTCTACTATGGGTAAGTCACTCAGATTTACCATCCCACATAGCAAGGCAAATAATAAGAGTAAGTAGGTATGGTGATCAATCCATCCCGCACCCAAATCATTACCTTGTATACGGTTTAGCGAATCTCGCATTCTAACACTCGATCATCCTCTCAAGCATTGCAGAATTTCTCTTGTCGATGAACCAAGTTCGAATAAATCCATTGATTCTGCAAGCCAAACAAAACATCTATCATTTCTTCACATCTCTTAGGTTTTGCGTAAACCCCTATAAGATCGTCTATTGATAAAGTCGTATCTTCTTCCAGGGTTTTTCCTTCAGCAAGAGTGTGCTTGCTTCTTGGCAGGTCCTGGGGCCTGTGGGTTATGGCCCATCTCATCACTTGCAAACCTTGAACTCATCCTTGGGGCAACTGACCATTACTCCAACATCCAACTTCCTAGCATTTCTTAAATCCATCCAATTGTACCGTCTCCCTTCCTTCTACTGGTACCAAACTAAGAAGTGATTACTCAAACTCATCATGGAGTTACAATTGCTCCATATTACCAACCTTATATCTCCTTTATATCCTATAATACTTCAACCCTTCATATTCTTGGGGTATCCCACATATCGAGACAAAACTCATACTTACTTTGTCCGAAGTCCACTCCGTGGAATATCATTATCCTTTCCAGAGGTCAAATCTCCTCACAGGGTACTACCACCCTTAAAATGCTCCAATTCTTCCATAGACCATATTTCTCATATCCTCGAAAATGGTCAGAAATCTTCCTTCATGGAATAACAACTCATAAAATCCAAATCAATACCAAAATGCTAACTTTATTGATTCTCAAATTATTACAATCTCCTGCTTTTCCATTACATGCCTCAACTCAACACCTCAATGAAAAAGAATTGTTCCCACTACTACCACTATATTTCTTTCGTTACTAACTCAACTATTTAGCACAAGTCTCCTTCTCCTTGGGACAATTTCTTGCAAAGTGCCCTGCTTCATTACAGAAGAAACATATCACTTTTGACAAGTCTCGAGGTTTCCTTTTTGGGCAATTGCTGAAGTAGTGCCCTGGCTCCTTGCACCTGAAACACGTGATATGACTCAGGTCCTTCCTGGTATCCAATCTACTTATCTTCCTGGATTTTTCCGTTCCAATCATGGCTTCTATTTCCTGTGGGTCATACTCTACTTCCTCTGTCGGGAATTCTACTAGATCCCCATTGAGACAATTTTGGGAGATGTGTCCTTCTTCTCCACATGAATAGCATGACTAGGTGCATGCTTTAATTGGGTCTTCTTCGGGTGTTTCCTCCACCTCTTCCTCCATCACATGTTCTTCTAAAATTTCCATAAGGGCTCCTTTCATTGCTTCTTTCTTCTGTTGGATGGTTCTTTGTATCATGGGGTAAATGTGACACTGAGCAGGTAGTGGGTAGTCCCTTTACACAAGAAACAAGTAATCTGCCTAGTTGGGCATTTTTCAGCTAGATGACTTCCTTCACAATTAGGGCATTCATCCTTGTGCTCCTTATGGTTGTGTCCTATTTCTCCACAAATCTTGCATGCACAAGGCTTCTTCATATCATTTCCATAAGGCTTCATCTTCTGGAACACAAGCCAAGACTTTGGCAAAAGTCAACTTAAATACCTTCCAAGTGGTTACTCTTTGCCATCCATTGATGGTTTGGTACATCCTCCACCAAGTAGCAGCACCTCTTTCAAAACACTGAAGTGCATGTTGGGCAATATCCTTTCCGACTATAGTGTTATTCTTCACATGATCCTCCATGTTCTGAATCCATTGGTTCGTCTCCAATTGACTTATCGGTCCCGGAACTGTGAGTTCATCTCCATTCATCCTCTATTGGGTCCAGGGGTTTTGGGGTGAGATAAGAGAGATAGATAGGGATACACACAATACAAACAATAGTTTTGAAAAGGCATTTTATTTGTGGCTGTCGGAAAAACATCAAACAAATGACAACTCACAATCATCGCATCCAACTTAAGTATATAACAGGGGTTTGGTATACTAAAGGTCAATAAATCTTCAAAGTCGCCAAACTCTCCAAGTCTTGTTCGTGTCTCCGATGGCTTCTTCCGATCGTACTTGTCCTTCTCATGTTCTTTTGCCAGATCATTTCTTATTGACACGAAGTCTTTTGTGACATCCTTTATTATTTCTAGAGTTGCGTTCCAAACTTCTGGGTTTCAACATCTTTGGCATGAGCCATGGTCCTACTGTCCTTTAGTTCCTGACAAATCTCTGGTATCTCGAGGTTTAGCTCCTCCAGCTTGGCTACTTTTAGCTTCTGGTTCCTGAGTTCTTCATGAATTGCCTCCTTATTAAATATGACTTACTAAAGGTCCCTCTAAAATTCTTCATGTAATACTCGAGATCATGGTGATACACAGCTAAAGTTTAAAACTTCATATTTTGCTGACAGATGCTCCATCAGCCTTCTACCATCCAATCCTTCCATGCATCTGCATGCTTAACTCCGCACGGTGACAATAGCATATGTGGGCAATGCATCTTAGATATCCGTGTTTATGCCCATGTCCCTGCCATGAGCTTTCATTCCATAATTGATATCTCCTGCCTTAGGGTTTTCCTTGACGAAAACTTTGAGTTCTAATGCTCCATGTTTCGGTCTTTCTCCGATACACCTTGATCTCGGGTGTTGACAACTTCCTTAGTCTGCCAAGTTCCATAAGGGGTGCCTTCCTAGGTCATACTAATCTTGAGATTCTTCAGAACCTTCAATTTCTCCTAGTCTTCGGAGTCTTCAACCATTGTAGTTTCCATTATAATAGTACACGGTAAAATCCTCTTCATTCCAAAGTAGTCTTAGTTGCTCGATATCTTGTACTCCTTGGAGTGGTCTCGTCAGCCGAATCTTCATGTGGTTAAAAGGGGAAAGGGTATGATCTAACTAAAAAGGAATATTTGAATAAGCTTAGAATAGAAGAGAGGTAAGAGATCTTTTGGGAAATAAAGTAGTAGAGAAAATCTTTCCTATGGGCTTGCCAGTTTCTAGGGTCACGTCCTACAGTCAACATATGCTCTGATACCATCTTGTAGCGACCCAACCTCAAACGGTCAAGTCTCTGTGCTTAAGTGTCATCCTTGGATCGGTATGCTGACACACACAGTACTCGAGGATTTATAACAGAGGTAAATCACATGTATAAAGTAACACAAAACTATTACCTCAAATCCATAAAGCGGAAGAAACAACAAGGTTGTGGATTCCCATCAACACCAACGGCAAAGTTGAGTGTAGAAATCGTAACCCTAACGTATCACTTACTCGTCGTAAGAAATCCTGCAACATGAGACGTTGCAGCCATGTAGGTCAGTACATTGAATGTACTGGCAAATTCACACCATAGGATAAATGATGAATAATAGCTATCACTACATGCATATTTGGCTGGTGGAAAGCTTTAAGTTTACTTTTTTGCATAAAGCCAATTTTTTCCTACAACAAATGATTAAATTTTATTTAACTACAAAGTTTGTTGAAAAAAATATTGAGAAGGTTCCTCCAACTCAATCCCAAATTAATAATCGTCAACCCAACAAATTATGTAAGTAACGTGATGAGATCAACATGATAATCCAAGAACCAGATACTCAAGATGTCCATAACCGGGGACACGGCTAACCATGGTTAGTTTGTACACTCTGCAGAGGTTTGCGCACTTTCCCCACAAGACTCGATCTCCTCCGTTGAATTTCTCGCACTTCATGATGTTTGAGAAACGGATGACCGAGACACAGTCTTTCAGAAGCATTAACTCTCTACTCCGGGTAGACAGTACCACCTACACCCCCTACATCCGCTAGTCTACCTCTTCAAGAGCTCACGCAACATACTCAACTATGCCAAAGCCCATAATGGCTTGTGGCTGCACATGGAAGTTTCTAGCATGAATAATCTTATGATCCCTTTGAGACTGAGTGGCGGTCCATAGGAAAATCACACGGAACCCCGGGATTTCCAAAAAAACGGGCAACACTGGATTCCCCAGGTGCCTCAATCCATCCAGATGTGTATTAAAGTAGCCACCTTAAGTTGAACCTTAGTTAACAATAATCTCTCACATCTTTCATGAATTCTCTCAAACCAATCCACGTCTACGAGCATAGCATAGCAATATAAGCATAAAGTTGAAGTAACTCCCAAGGGTTTGGTAATAAACAGGGCAATAGGTTCTACCTCATGAACTACTTCCCAATACCCACATATTATCAACTCCTAACCATGCAATGTTTAAGGTTGAAACTAATGCATAAAAACTGGGTATGAAAGGGATATGATCAAAGTGTGAACTTGCCTATACTGTTGATGAAGATGATTTGCACTCAAACTCTGGATAGTTCTATTCGTCTCACTCCGGTCAATCTATCGAGAGCAAGCAATAGTAACCACACTTAAGCAATCATGCAAAAGATCGGAAAGAACGAAGAAGACAATTCAAAAAATATCAAAACAAATCAAATAACTCTTGCAACATAAAACAATTTCCAACAGTACCAAAATTAAGTGAATTTGGCCTTATCAGAAAATTTAGGTCAAGAGCTTTGATTTGCAAAAAGAATCAACTCAAACGGAGTTATAAAACTCAAGTTACGATCAAACGAAGTTCAAATACTAAACTGTTTGAAATCAAATTTTAAAACTTTCAAAAACATGTTTAAGTTGTTTTACTGGATAGAGGGGGTCACAACAAATAAGTGGGCGTTGGTTTCGTTGGATTTGGACTAACGAGTAAAAAGTAGTGATCGATTTAAGAGCAGGGACTAATCTGTGAAGAAACTAATTACAAGCGGGTCTCTGGCCGAAATTAAAAGAAAAAAGAGAAAATTCTATCGAGTGAACGCTCGCTACAGCGATAAATCTAGCGAATCTATTCACAAATAAAACCTAAACGACGGGCGTTCGTTAATTAGCCAAAATGAAAAAAACAAAGATGGATCGAGATCGTCGGATCTCGATCCGATGGTAGGGGTCGGGGCTAGGGTTTTACCCAAACTCTGGCGAGTGCGGCGTCTCTGGCGAGTGGCTCTGGCGGTGGTGGGCACGGCGGCGGCGGCGGAGTAGCTGGGGAGGGCAGCACGGCGCGGCGGTGAGGTGGGTGGTGGCTGCGATGGTCGGGGAGGTGCGGGCGACGACGAGGAAGCTCGGCGGCGGCGATGGAAGGCGAGGCGGCGGCGCGGTTCTGGCAAGATACGAGACGAGGAGCGGTGGCGGCGGCAAAAACGGGATCCCGCGGTCCCGGGCACGCTATATAAACGCGGAGGGAGGCGGCTTCGTGGAGGAGGGGGCAAGGCGGCGCGGAGGTGGCCGGGTCGGCCACAGCGGCTGCGGACGGCGTGCGCCGACCGGACTCCGATGGGGAGTCGGTCGGGGGCGAGGCGAGGCCTTGGGCCGGCTGGGCTGCGGCTGGCCTGGCCCAGTTGGCTGGGCCGGCCCAGTGAGCAGAGGAAGTTTTTTTTAAACAAACATTTTTCAAGACAGACAAAATAAAACTAAAAGAAACCCACAAATACTAAAAATGATATATAGGAATATTATATATCAAAATTTTTAGAAAATTATTTTCTACGACATGAACATTATTATAGCTTCAACTAAAATCCACAAAAATTCAAATAAATCAAAGAGTGCTACAGCTCTAATAAAATCCAATAAGAATCATTTTAAAATACCAAATAATCTCAAATTTATTTCTCTCCATTTTTCTATTATAGGGAATCATTTTACCCTAATTTCCATATATTTTATTCTTGGATAAAAATAATTTGAAGAAAACCCAAATAAGTCCAAATTGAAAATAATTTTCAAAGGGACTTTAAATTGGATTTCTTTTAAACTCCCAACTCATATTACATATGTTTTGAAGAAGTCATTTTATCTTCTCTCATGAAAATCATTGAGTTGCATAAAGTTTCTAAATTGGAAATAGTTCCAAAATGGAATTCCAATCTTTTCAAAACCCTTTTTATTTATTTAAATGGAAGAAGTCATGTCATCTTCTCTCCAGGATTTTGTATTTGAAAAGAATTTGAATTCAAGGAGATGAGAAAGCAAAGATGGAAGTTTGGGAAAGTCCTTTTATTCCCTCTCATTTAACTTTCAAAAGTTTCAAATTCACTCAACTTTCACACAATCAATCATAACTATCTATTTAATATAACATTCCAAAATTTAGAATTTTGGGATGTTACATTGGCGAATGTTTCCTTCAAATCTTCGAGGAGCGTGAGGTGCTGCTTGGTCTTCACCACGATGTCATCCACGTACACGTGGATGTTGCGGCCGAGTTGCGGCAGCAGGCATTTCTGCATGAAGCGTTGGAAGGTGGCGCCGGCGTTCTTCAATCCGAATGACATGGTGATGTAGCAATACACCCCAAAGGGCGTGATGAAGGACGTCTTCAACGCATCGGCTGGGTCCAGCTTGATCTGGTCATAGCCGGAATAATCGTCCAGGAAGGACATGAGCTCGCACCTGGCGGTCGAGTGATTGACTTGGTCGATCCGCGGGAGAGCGAATGGATCCTTGGGATAGGCCTTGTTAAGGCTGGTGTAGTCGATACACATGCGCCAGGTCTTGTCCTTCTTTAGGACGAGGATTGGATTGGCCAGCCACTCGGGGTGAAACACTTCCATTATGAAGCCGGCCGCCAAAAGCTTGGCGACCTCTTCACCAATGGTTCTTCTCTTCTCTTCAGAAAATCGTCAGAGGGGTTGACGGACAGGCTTGGCGTCCTTGCAGACATGAAGTTTGTGCTCAGCGTACTTCCTCGGGATACCCGACATGTCCTTGGGGGTCCATGCAAAGATATCCCGATTCGCATGGAGGAAGTCGACGAGCTCACCTTCCTATTTGCTGTCGAGGCGGGCGCCTACGGCAACGTACTTGCTGCAGCTGGGGTCTTCTGGGTTGAGTTTCACTTTCTTGGTCTCCTTGGAGGGCTTGAAGGCGGCCTTGTCTGCCGGGTCCGGGGTCGGAATCGACACGGCGGAGGCCTCGCTTGCCAAGGCGACGATTCGGTCGAGCTGGCGCCACTCCTCGACAATGACCAGCGACTCGGCCAACTTGGCACCATCTCGGGCGCAATCCAGAGACTTGCGGTAGTCGCCGGTGACGGTAATGAGGCCCTTGGGACCCGACATCTTCATCTTCAGGTACACGTAGTGGGGAACCGCCATGAACTTGGCGAGCGCGGGCCGGCCCAGCAATGCATGATATGCGCTAGATAGGTCCACCACCTCGAACCAGATTGGTTCGCGTCGGAAGTGGCTGCTGTCACCGAACAGGACATCAAGCCGGACCCGGCCAATGGGCGAGCAGGAGAGGCCGGGTACGATGCCGTGGAAGACTGTGCGGGTTGGATCCAGGTCCTCGGCCTTGAGGCCGAGCTTGGTCATCGTGTCGTGGTAGAGGATGTTTATGCTGCTGCCGCTGTCGATGAGGACTCGAGAGAACTTGCATGTGGGCTGCGCGATGATGGTGGGGTTGAGGACGAGGGCGTACCCGCCCGGACTCGGCATGAGTGCCAGGTGATCCTCCCGGGTCCAGGTGATCGGGCGATCCGACCAGTGCATGAAATCCGGCTTGGCCGGGACGACGCTGTTCACCTCCGAGGAAGGTGCTCGTTGCGCTTGTCATCGCCGAGGCTGGTGAAGAAAATGTAGGCTGCATTCTAGTACGGGTAGGCATGGTTCTGCATCGCGCCGTCGGCGGGAGGTGGTGGTGGAGGCGGAGGCGGCTGTCCTGCGCCTGGAGCTGGAGCCGGAGCCGGAGGAGGCGGAACATCTCCCCTCATGATGCACTTGGTGATGGCGCACTGCCGAAGCGTGTGCGTGGAGGGTCTTGCGCCGCTGTGGTGCTTGCATGGGGCGTCGAGCATCTCTTCGAAACTCATGGCGGGTTGCCACGCCATCTTGCCGGTCTGCCGGCGCTTCGCTGCCGGGTCCGCTGCGGGCTCGGCGGTCGTGACGAGCCGGTTGTCGTGACGCTGCACCGACTGGTCGGCCTTGTGCTTGTTGTTCTGATGATGCTGCTGCCGGCTGCTTTCGCCGACCGGCTTCGGGGGAGGAACTGACTTTGCCTTGCTGGCTTCGTCCAGCGCCACCTGGATCTTCATGGCGGAGTCGGTGTTGGCATACTTGTCCGCCATCACCATGAGCGCGGCCATGGTGGCCGGCTCGGAGCGTAAGAGCTTGTGCTTGAGGAGGATGCCATTTCGGCACCCGCTGACAAAGTACTGGATCGCCTGGACTTCATGGACGCCCTCGCAGCTGTTTCGGAGCTCGGTCTAGCGTGCGAGGTACTCGCGACCCGTCTCCGTCGGCCCCTGTACGCACATGGCGAGCTGGCTAGGGCGACCGGGTCGCTTGTAGGTCCCCGTGAAGTTGCGGACAGAGGCCTCCTCAAAGTCGACCCACGCGTTGATGCTGCCCATCGGCAGACTGGTCAACCACGTGCGGGCCGGCCCCTGGAGCATGAGCGGTGCGTAGTGCATGGCTAGACGACGATTGGCACCGGTGATGCCAATGGCCGTGGTGTAGTCGGTGAGCCAGTCTACTGGCTTCACGGTCCCGTTGTACTTGGGGGTGTCGCGGGGGAGCACGAACCCTTTGGGAAAGGGCTCCTCCCGGATGCGTAGGCCGAAGCACGCCGGCCTGATAGCACCGCTCTCCTCCTCCAGGGAGCGAGCGAGCTAATCGAGGCGGTGGCGCGCGTCGGCATTGTCGATGGCGCCTAGGCCGAGTCGACTGGCGGCCAGGCCCTGAGGGGCCGGGTGGGTTGGAGCCGGACGCCGGCCATGCTGGCCGGGTCCGCGCTGGGTCTCCGGGGCGGGCTCGTTGCCCAGAGCGTCGGCGGAGGTGGCGGACAGGTTGCGTCAAGTCCGGGCCTGTCCGGAGTGCGCCTCGCCGGGTGGCGAGGAAGCCGTGTGCAGATGTTCGCCGGGTCCGCCAAGGCAGGCGGAGCTGGACCCCGCCGGCTTGGCGAGCTGGTTGAGGCGATCCTGCTGGGTGTTGGCGGCACGAAGGAACTCGCGCATCCGCCCGATGTGTTCTTTGAGCTCCTCGCCCGCGAGTTGGTCGAGGCCGACCGTGGCTGCCTCCGAAACGTGCATGTTCTTCACTGGGGTCTCGTAGACCGTCCGGACGGCGCCGAAGGCCCGATCGATCGCTCCTCCCCGGGTGCAAGCATCGGCGACCCGGCTCGGCTCGACCGCGGCGTGCATAACTCCATGGGCGGCGGCGTGCTCCATATGAGCGTCCTCCAGGAGACGCCTGGTGGTGGCCAGCGTCTCGGACAGGTCCAGCATCTGCTGGCGTCTATCCTCCAGCTGGGTTCGGGCTTCGGCGATGTTGGTAGCATCGATGTCGGTGTCGCTGGGGATGCAGAGGCTCTGCATCACAGCTTGCAGTGGATCAGACGGCTCGGTCTATTCCACGGTGGCCCTGGCTTCCACGGCCTTCCTCGTCTTGCTCGACGAGGAAGAGGCGCCATTGCCGGTGACGTAAACCTCCACATGGACATCCATCGCCCCGGCGACAATGCCACCGCCGAGGGAGAGGGGAGAGTCGGAGTAGTTGAGCACCTCGCTGGGGTACTCATCGGCCGCGATCGCATTGGAGATGCGGAACGCGGCGAAGGAGGCGGCGAGCGCGCCACCGATGTTGTCCGCCAGCGTGACGGACTCGTCGGTGTAGGACAAGGGCCCCGTCTGAAGCATGCTCCCGGCCAGCTCCTCGAGCTGCCCCATGGTGGGCGCCAACTGTCGTGGTGGGAGCACGACAGATGCCAAGGGATGGCTACAGAGAGGAGGAGGCTCGATGGCTGTGGTGGGCTCCAGAGGCGAGGTTGGCATGCGCGGGCGCGGGACGCCGGACATACCCAGGTTCAGGGCTCTCCGGAGAGATAACACCCCTAGTCCTGCCGAGTTTAGTTGGATGATCGATAGTACAATGTCGCTCCTGGAGCTGTATGGAGGAGGAAGGAAGCTGGCCAAGGATTGGGCTGCTCCTTCGCCCTGGTGTTGCCGCTGGGTGGCTAGTCCTATGCTTGCTTGTGTTTCTCTTGTATTGTCTATTATTTTCTCTGCATGTCCCCATAGGCGCGGGTTCCTGGGGGGTTTTATAGATCAACCCACCAAGGGTTACAATGGTAATATGCCGAGTCAGTGGGTCCGTATTGTCGGTGCCCGGGATACCGGGCTGGGTCCCTCTTGTGGGCTTGTGGTTCGCCGCATTCCCCTAGGTGCGGGCCCCGCGTGCCTAGGGGGACTATGCACCGTCTTGTCGATCGTCAGGGCGCGACCGAGTCGAGTCGCGTACAGTGCTCTCCGTCAGGCTGCCACTTGCTGTCGTCAGCGGTGAGGGCGGGAGCACTATTGCCACGCCAGCCCTGGTCAGCGGGTAGGTGAGGGGCACTGTTGCCACGCTCCGGCTGACCACAGGCATGGGTGGGAACACTGTTGTCTTGGTCATCGGTGGTTGAGGTCTCGTCCCATCGTACAACCTGGATGGGATGGGAGCTGACCCGTGGCTGGGTTGCCGTGGATGCCACGGGTGGGGTTGGCTTGCTGGGGAAGCCTTGGTTGCGCCGGGTTGAGTTGTCTTGCGCCAGTTGCTGCGGCCGGGTCGACGTACCTTGCCGGGTCAGAGAGTTTAGCCGGGTTGTGGGCCCTACCGGGTCGAGCGACCCGGCCAGGCGCGTGCCGGTTTGCGGGGCTATGCGGGCCCCGCTATTTTCGAAAAGGATCCGGGTTCCGTTGCCTGCCCGAGGTTCATCCCCCCGACACCACCTGAAGCAGCACACAGGTTGTGGAGGAGAAAATCCACCTTGCTGCTACAATGTGTACAACACAAGTGTTGAAGGAACAACTTCAATGTGCTGCGCTAGATATCGCTCTAGAGGCGAATGTAGGCTGATAGGGCAGCAAGAGTTCAATCCAGAACTCCTAGGGCACAAGATCTACTCCAAGATCTTACATAAGAACAATAAGTTCTATTATAGGTAGGGGGTACATAGTCTGCGTACAAAGTAGAGGTGATGACCTCTATTTATAGGGCTTTGGGAAGCCTTCACATACTTCTACTTATAGCTGGAATACTCTAGAAACATTATTTAAGGTTCACCATTCTACTCATAGCTACTCACAACTAGAAGACTCTAGAAAACCGTAGGTAGGATAAAGAAAATAAAAGAAATACTAGACCACAACAGAAGTATCTGGAAGTAGCCAAACAGATTTGACATATGATTATATTTTCATGTTCCTCATCACATTGCAAGTTATCATCAATGAAATTTGGTGAAACACCATAGGCTATCATGCGCAATGCGGCAGTGACCTTTTGCTCTCTGCTGGAAGGATCAGTCATGTTGCCTGACAGAATCACAAATGTGAAGAAACAAATCCATAGACATTCTAAACTAGTGTCGAAAGTACCTCTCTAGACTAATCCACCTGTAGACGATGGTGTCGAGCGGTGGGGCCCATCATGGACCACGGCGCTCTGGCCAATAGCCGAATCAACTAAAACTCATCACCCCGGTGGATCCCAAATCGAAGGACCGCAGGGACTCCTATAGCCGTTCGAAGTAAAGGGGTAGTGCGGCGGGGTCGTGGCAGAGTCGAGGGAGGGCGGGCGAGTAGCGGCCATGGCCTTCGCGGCCAAAATTGCCGCCGGTAGAAGGTGGGTGGATGTGCAGGCCCAGCGCATGATAACCCACAAGTGTAGGGGATCGCAACAGCTTTTGAGGGTAAAGTATTCAACCCAAATTTATTGATTCGACACAAGGGGAGCCGAAGAATATTCTTGAGTATTAGCAGTTGAGTTGTCAATTCAACCACACCTTGATAACTTAGTATCTGCAGCAAAGTATTTAGTAGCAAAAGTGGTATGATAATAAAGGTAACGGTAGCAACAGTAAAGATAAATGTTTTTGGGTTTTTGTAGTAGTTGTAACAGTAGCAACGGAAAAGTAAATAAGCGAAGAACAATATATGAAAAGCTCGTAGGCAATGGATCAGTGATGGATAATTATGCCGGATGCGATTCCTCATGCAATACTTATAACATAGGGTGATATAGAACTAGCTCCAATTCATCAATGTAATGTAGGCATGTATTCCGTAAATAGTCATATGTGCTTATGGAAAAGAACTTGTATGACATCTTTTGTCCTACCCTCCCGTGGCAGCAGGGTCCTTACGGAAACTAAGGGATATTAAGGCCTCCTTTTAATAGAGAACCGGACCAAAGTATTAACACATAGTGAATACATGAACTCCTCAAACTACGGTCATCACCGAGAAGTATCCCGATTATTGTCACTTCGGGGTTGTCGGATCATAACACATAATAGGTGACTATAGACTTGCAAGATAGGATCAAGAACACACATATATTCATGAAAACATAATAGGTTTAGATCTGAAATCATGGCACTCGGGCCCTAGTGACAAGCATTAAGCATAGCAAATTCATAGCAACATCAATCTTAGAAACATAGTGGACACTAGGGATCACACCCTAACAAAACTAACTTGATTACATGGTAAATCTCATCCAACCCATCACCGTCCAGGAAGCCTACGATGGAATTACTCACGCACGGCGGTGAGCATCATGAAATTGGTGATGGAGAATGGTTGATGATGACGACGGCGACGAATCCCCCTCTTCGGAGCCCCGAACGGACTCCAGATCAGCCCTCCCGAGAGAGATTAGGGCTTTGGCGGCGGCTCCGTGTCGTAAAACGCGACGAAACTTTCTCTCTGATTTTTTTCTCCCCAAGGCAGAATATATGGAGTTGGAGTTGAGGTCGGTGGAGGTCCAGGGGGCCCACGAGATTGGAGGCCGTGCCCTAGGGGGGGTGCCCCCCTGTCTCGTGGACAGGCTGTGGGCCCCCTAGCATTAATTCGTTCGCCAAAAATTCTTATTAATTCCAAAAAGTGCCTCCGTGGATTTCCAGGACATTCTGAGAACTTTTCTTTTCTACACATAAAACAACATCATGGCAGTTCTGCTGAAAACAACGTCAGTCCGGGTTTGTTTCATTCAAATCATGCAAGTTAGAGTCCAAAACAAGGGCAAAAGTATTTGGAAAAGTAGATACGTTGGAGACGTATCAACTCCCCCACGTTTAAACCTTTGCTTGTCCTCAAGCAATTCAGTTGATAAACTGAAAGTGATAAAGAAAAACTTTTACAAACTCTGTTTGCTCTTGTTGTTGTAAACATGAAAAGCCAGCATTCAAGTTTCAGCAAATATTATGAACTAACCATATTCACAATAACACTTAGCTCTCACAATTACTCATATCAATAGCATAATCAGCTAGCGAGCCATAATAATAAAACTCGGATGACAACGCTTTCTCAAAATAATCATAACATGTATAACAAAATGGTATCTCGCTAGCCCTTTCTGAGACCGCAAAACATAAATGCAGAGCACCTTTAAAGATCAAGGACTGACTAAACATTGTAATTCATGGTAAAAGAGATCCAGTCAAGTCATACCGAATATAAACCAATAGTAATGAATGCAAATGACAGTGTGCTCTCCAACGGGTGCTTTTAATAAGAAGGATGATGACTCAACATAAAATTAAATAGATAGGCCCTTCGCAGAGGGAAGCAGGGATTTGTAGAGGTGCCAGAGCTTGATTTTAAAATAGAGATTGAATAAGATTTTGAGCAGCATACTTTCGTTGTCAACGCAACAACTATGAGATGGCTGTATCTTCCATACTACATGCATTATAGGCAGTTCCCAAACAGAATGGTAAAGGTTTATACTCCCCCAACCACCAACAAGCACCAATCCATGGCTTGCTCGAAACAACGAGTGGCTCCAACATACAACAACCCTGGGGGAGTTTTGTTTAATTATTTTGATTTGCTTTGATCTTTTTGGATCATGGGACTGGGCATCCCGGTTACCGGCCCTTTCTCGTGAATGAGGAGCGGAGTCCACTCCTCGTGAGAATAACCCACCTAGCATGGAAGATATAGGCAACCCTAGTTGTAACATGAGCTGCTCGAGCATACAAAACATAATTTCATTTGAAGGTTTGGAGTTTGGCACATACAAATTTACTTGGAACGGCAGGTAGATACCGCATATAGGTAGGTATAGTGGACTCATATGGAACAACTTTGGGGTTTAAGGAGTTTGGATGCACAAGCAGTATTCCCTCTTAGTACGGGTGAAGGCTAGCAAAAGACTGGGAAGCGACCAACTGAGAGAGCGACAACATTCGTAAGCATGCATTAAAATTAATTCACACCGAGTACAAGCATGAGTAGGATATAATCCACCATGAACATAAATATCGTGAAGGCTATGTTGATTTGATTCAGCTACATGCGTGAGCATGTGCCAAGTCGAGTCACTCAATTCATTCAAAGGAAGATACCATCCCATCATATCACATCATAATCATTCTAATAGCATGTTGGCACACAAGGTAAACCATTATAACTCATAGCTAATCAAGCATGGCACAAGTAACTATAATCTCTAAATGTCATTGCAAATATGTTTACTTCATAATAACTGACTCAGGAACGATGAACTCATCATATTTACAAAAACAAGAGAGGTCGAGTTCATACCAGATTTTCTCATCCCAATAAGTCCATCATATATCGTCATTATTGCCTTTCACTCGCACGACCGAACGATGTGTATAATAATAAGAGTGCACGTGCATTGGACTAAGATGGAATCTGCAAGCATTCAACTCAAGAGAGAAGTAAAGTAATATGGGCTCTAAATTAAATAAACAATCATGCATATAAGAGCCACTAAGCATTTTCAATATGGTCTTATCGACCCTCAAAGGAAAGAAAAGAAAATAAAACTATTTACACGGGAAAGCTCCCAACAAGTAAAACAAGAACGAGAAATCTTTTTGGGTTTTCATTTTAATTCCACTAGAGGCAAGGGAATTAAACTAACTAATTTTTTTGGTTTTTTCTTAAGGTTTATCAAACACACAAGAAGAAAACTAGAAAAAGAAATTTAAACTAGCATGGATAATACAATGAAAGAGTATGAGCACCGATGACTAGTGTGTGAACATGAATGTAAAGTCAGTGAGAAATACGTACTCCCGCAAGCTTAGGCTTTTGGCCTAAGTTGGTTTAATACCAAGGACCGCCGCTACTCTCCCCGGTGTACTGGGAGGTGTAATCAGGATACCACTGGATGGTCTTCTCCGGATCCCACTGGACAGATGATGCACGATAAGGGTCCAGATCAGGTTCCGGTTCAGGTTCAGGTTCTGGAGTAAAAGCTTGAGCTCGATGATTGTTCACCGCCTCCGGTGTGACGAGAAAATTTTCTGCAAGCAAATCAAACAACAAAGGTGCAGGCAAAATAATAATCTCAAAGTGTTTCTTATTGAATCTAAGTTTATACAAGAGCATCCTATCTTTGTTGTCAACAATAAACTTGTGTGCTACCATGCTCTTGTAATCTAAAATGTGAGGAGGCAATATTGTCTCCTTTTCCTCATGGTGCCTAATGGGTATCTAAAAATGTTCCAGAAATAATCATACTAAATTTGCAGGGCATTTGGAGCACTTTTATTTTCAGACTATTTTTTTAATGCACGGATAGTTCAGAAAACAGACATATAATACTATTTTTTCTTTATTTATTCTAAATAACAGAAAGTAAAAAGAGGGTATAGAAGGTTGTGCCTTCTAGTTTCATCCATCTCATGATTATCAAAATGAACCTGCTAACAAGGTTGATCAAGTCTTGTTAACAAACTCATTCCGAATAACCCGGAACCGGAGAAATTTCGAATAACACTAAGTTACCTCAACGGGGATATGAAAATCCCCAACAATAAGAATATCATACTTTTTCTTGACAGTAGGGAGAGGAAATTCAAAATCTCCAAAAATGATAGTTGGAACTTTTTCAATAGAATTGATGCTATGAACTTGAGATTGTTTCCTCGGAAAGTGTACCATATGCTCGTTGCCGTTAACATGAAAAGTGACATTGCCTTTGTTGCAATCAATAACAGCCCCTGCAGTATTAAGAAAAGGTCTACCAAGGATAATAGACATACTATCGTCCTCGGGAATATCAAGAATAACAAAGTTCGTTAAGATAGTGACATTTGCAACCACAACAGGCACATCCTCACAAATACCGACAGGTATAGCAGTTGATTTATCAGCCATTTGCAAAGAGATTTCAGTAGGTGTCAACTTATTCAATTCAAGTCTACGATATAAAGAGAGAGGCATAACACTAACACCGGCTCCAAGATCACATAAAGCAGTTCTGACATAATTTATTTTAATGGAGCATGGTATAGTTGGAACACCCGGATCTCCAAGTTTCTTTGGTATTCCACCCTTAAAAGTGTAATTAGCAAGCATGGTGGAAATTTCAGCTTCCGGTATCTTTCTTTTATTTGTGATTATATCCTTCATATACTTAGCATAAGGATTTACTTTAAGCATATTAGTTAAGCGCATACGTAAGAAAATAAGTCTAATCATTTCAGCAAAGCGCTCAAAATCATCATCATCCTTTGACTTGGATGGTTTAGGAGGAAAGGGCATGGGTTTCTTAACCCATGGTTCTCTTTCTTTCCCGTGCTTCCTAGCAACAAAATCTCTCTTATCATAACATTGATTCTTTGATTGTGGGTTATCAAGATCAACAACAGGTTCAATCTCTACATCATTGTTTTTGCTAGGTTGAGCATCAACATGAACATTATCATTAACATTATCACTAGGTTCATGTTCATCACCTGATTCTGTTTCAGCATCAGAGATAGAAATATCATTGGGATTCTCAGGTGTGTCTACAGTAGGTTCACTAGAAGCATGCAACATTCTATCGTTTTTCTTCTTCTTCTTTTTAGAAGAACTAGGTGCCTCTAAATTATTTCTCTGAGAATCTTGCTCGATTCTCTTAGGGTGGCCTTCAGGATACAAAGGTTCCTGAGTCATTCTACCAGTTCTAGTAGCCACTCTAACGGCAAAGTCATTTTTATTATTCAATTAATCAAGCAAATCATTTTGAGCTTTGAGCACTTGCTCAGCTTGAGTAGCAAGCATAGAAGCATATTTGCTAACGCGGTGAAGTTCATCTTTAACTCTAGCCAGATTATCACCTACGTGTCCTATCTCGAAAGCATTATTCTTTAACTCTCTACCAACATAAGCATTAAAACTTTCTTGTCTAGCCATAAAGTTATCAAATTCATCTAAGCATGGGCTATGAAATTTAGTAGAGGGTATTTCAACTTTATCATATCTATAGAGAGAATTTACCTTTACTACCTGTGTCTGGTTATCAAGACAATGTGGTTCTTCAGGCGGTAAATTAAGACCATGTATTTCTTCAATAGGTGGTAAATTCTTAACATCTTCAGCTTTAATACCTTTTTCTTTCATTGACTTCTTTGCCTCTTGCATATCTTCAGGACTGAGAAATAAAACACCTCTCTTCTTCGTAGTGGGTTTAGGAATAGGCTCAGGAGTTAGCTCAATTGGTTCAGGAATTACTTCAGGAACTGGCTTAGGAAGAGTCCAATTATTTTCATTAGTCAACATATTATTCAATAATATTTCAGCTTCGTCGACTGTTCTTTCCCTGAAAACACAACCAGCACAACTATCCAAGTAGTCCTTGGAAGCATCGGTTAGTCCATTATAAAAGATATCAAGTATTTCATTTTTCTTAAGAGGATGATCAGGCAAAGCATTAAGTAACCGGAGAAGCCTCCCCCAAGCTTGTGGGAGACTCTCTTCTTTGATTTGCACAAAATTATATATTCCCTGCAAAGCAGCTTGTTTCTTATGAGCAGGGAAATATTTAGCAGAGAAGTAATAAATCATATCTTGGGGACTACGCACACTACCAGGAGCAAGAGAATTATACCAGGTCTTAGCATCACCCTTTAATGAGAACGGAAATATCTTAAGGATGTATAAATAGCAAGACTTCTCATCATGAGTGAACAGGGTGGCTATATCATTCAACTTGGTAAGATGTGCCACAACAGTTTCAGATTCAAGGCCATAAAAAGGATCAGATTCAACTAAAGTAATAATATCAGGATCAACAAAGAATTCATAATCCTTATCAGTAACACAGATAGGTGAAGTAGCAAAAGCAGGATCGGGTTTCATTCTAGCATTAAGAGACTGCTGCTTCCATTTAGCTAATAATTTCTTAAGATCATTTCTATCATTGCAAGCAAGAATTTCCATAGCAGCTGCTTCATTCATAACATAACCCTTAGGAACAACAGGTAATACATAATCATTGGGGGAACGCTCATCATCACTATCATCAATAATAGGTTCTTCAATATTTTCATTCCCCCTAACTCTAGCAAGTTGTTCATCTAGAAATTCACCTAATGGCAAAGTAGTGTCACGCACAGAAGTAGTTTCATCATGCATAGCAGAAGTGGCATCATCAATAACATGCGACATATCAGAATTCATAGCAGTAGCAGGTTTAGGTGTCGCAAGCCTACTAATAACGGAAGGAGAATCTAGTGCAGAGCTAGATGGCAGTTCCTTACCTCCCCTCGTAAGTGAGGGAAAAATCTTGGTCTTAGCATCTTTCAAGTTCTTCATAGTGATCAACAGATATAAATCCCAAGTGACTCAGAGAATAGAGCTATGCTCCCCGGCAACAGCGCCAGAAATTAGTCTTGATAACCCACAAGTGTAGGGGATCGCAACAGCTTTCGAGGGTAAACTATTCAACCCAAATTTATTGATTCGACACAAGGGGACCAAAGAATATTCTTGAGTATTAGCAGTTGAGTTGTCAATTCAACCACACCTGGATAACTTAGTATCTGCAGCAAAGTATTTAGTAGCAAAAGTGGTATGATAATAAAGGTAACGGTAGCAACAGTAAAGATAAATGTTTTTGGGTTTTTGTAGTAGTTGTAACAGTAGCAACGGAAAAGTAAATAAGCGAAGAACAATATATGAAAAGCTCGTAGGCAATGGATCAGTGATGGATAATCATGCCGGATGCGATTCCTCATGCAATAGTTATAACATAGGGTGATATAGAACTAGCTCCAATTCATCAATGTAATGTAGGCATGTATTCCATAAATAGTCATACGTGCTTATGGAAAAGAACTTGTATGAAATCTTTTGTCCTACCCTCCCGTGGCAGCGGGGTCCTTACGGAAACTAAGGGATATTAAGGCCTCCTTTTAATAGAGAACCGGACCAAAGCATTAACACATAGCAAATACATGAACTCCTCAAACTACGGTCATCACCGAGAAGTATCCCGATTATTGTCACTTCGGGGTTGTCGGATCATAACACATAATAGGTGACTATAGACTTGCAAGATAGGATCAAGAACACACATATATTCATGAAAACATAATAGGTTCAGATCTAAAATCATGGCACTCGGGCCCTAGTGACAAGCATTAAGCATAGCAAAGTCATAGCAACATCAATCTCAGAACATAGTGGATACTAGGGATCAAACCCTAACAAAACTAACTTGATTACATGGTAAATCTCATCCAACCCATCACCGTCCAGCAAGCCTACGATGGAATTACTCACGCACGGCGGTGAGCATCATGAAATTGGTGATGGAGAATGGTTGATGATGACGACAACGACGAATCCCCCTCTCCGGAGCCCCGAATGGACTCCAGATCAGCCCTCCCGAGAGAGATTAGGGCTTGGCGGCGGCTTCGTGTCGTAAAACGCGATGCAACTTTCTCTCTGATTTTTTTCTCCCCGAGACAGAATATATGGAGTTGGAGTTGAGGTCGGTGGAGGCCCAGGGGACCCACGAGATAGGAGGCCGCGCCCTAGGGGGGGCCCTGTCTCGTGGACAGGATGTGGGCCCCCTGGCATTAATTCTTTCACCAAAAATACTTATTAATTTCAAAAAGTGCCTCCATGGATTTCCAGGACATTCCGAGAACTTTTCTTTTCTACATATAAAACAACATCATGGCAGTTCTGCTGAAAACAGCGTCAGTCCGGGTTAGTTTCATTCAAATCATGCAAGTTAGAGTCCACAACAAGGGCAAAAGTGTTTGGAAAAGTAGATACGTTGGAGACGTATCAGCGCAGGAAGTTTCTGTGTGATAGTTCCCTACTCGTGCGCGACCGGTTTTGTTTTGCGGTAGCCACACAAGTATTGCAAATTTGCAGCACTTGGTGTTGTATTTTGCAGCTGCCCTAAATTTGGAGTAAACTTTTTTGCAGACAGGGCACCTGTTGGAGCAGGGTTTTCCCCATGGTTCCCTAAAAAGCGGCTATGCCCTATTCTAGGGCACCTATTGGACATGCTCTCACACAATTAAATGTCTATTTAATGGCCAACTATATCTGTCTCGCACTGCAGTGTCTTTTCTTGACATTTGTATGATACTCTTATGGCAAAAAAACACGATACTCTTACTTATAAATATTTTTTTATGTGTGCCCTCTTCCCCTGGAAGATTCACATGGCGAATGGGTCTAGCTGCGGTCCCACCTGTCGGTGGTCGGAAGGGGTAAGTTTGGGGAAGTGCGAGTGTTTCATGGGGCCGCGCGGAAGAAGGGCTTTGCTTTCCTGCCATCTCGCTCGGTTTGTGCCTTCCCCTTCCTTCCATCTTTTCAACTATAAGTTTGTGTTTTCGAAATTTGGGAGCATGAAAAATAGAAGAGAATGCAAATGATTTGTTGCAACAGAGTGCCATGCAATTTGTGTATCCTGGAAATTTTGAAGTATATTAATTACATAATTTGCAACACTCAACACATGTTGAGTAGTAAAAATATATTTGGTTTTTTAGCGTTCTTTAGACATTTCTGTGTAACTACTCATGAAGTTGGGGTTGAACAATTTAAAGTCCAGAGTGGAATGTGAAAGTCAAACCAGAATGATAAGCCTAAATGGCCCACCCTCCTCTCTTCGTGCATCTCTCTTGTTGAGCTGGTTGCATTGGGGCGCAAAGGCTCTTAGTGAGGGCGGCCTGCTCGGCTCGACTGTGCAGTGGGTTGTGAGCATACAATGGTGGGGTGTATAGGTTCGAAGGAAGGCATACTTGCTGCCGCTATGGCCAGAATATGCCGTTCTTTGCTTCTAGTAGAGGACATAATGTTGATAGTTGCACTTCCAGGTCATCTCAATAATTGATAGTTGTATGATTGAAATTGTGTCACATCAACATGTACAATACTACAACACCACATTACGAAACATAAGACTTAAGAGTGACCACGTTGCAAAACCACACCTATCAGTGAGGTACAAAGCCAAGGTAGCCATTTGAATAACTCTAGTAGAGTAGCCATATCGATATCCCCCAAAAAAGAAATTGGTGGGCGCTCCATTAATTTTGGAGGCTACGGAGGTTATGCGCAAACATAGTCCCATTTCTTTTTTTTCTTCAATGTACTCATCAACGTCAAACAATTCAACATATTATTAAAAATCGTTAATCTGAATACAACAAATAGTCCAAATTAAAAATAATTCGAATGCAACGGATAATCCAATAAAACAAAATTTTCAAGTAAAGTAAATGAATTAAAGAAATGTAAACATACTATCTCCTAGCTAGCTGCCATTGATCATGGGAGGCATGTTCTTCAAATTCCCGTACGCTCTAAGAAATTCTTGAACGTGTTTTTTATGCCTGTGTGGTCTGACGGTCATGCCAACATTTTCATAGGGAAGGGGCATGGCTTTGATAACCCACAAGTATAGGGGATCACAATAATTTTTGAGGGTAGAGTAATTAACCCAAATTTATTGATTCGACACAAGGGGAGCCAAAGAATATTCCCAAGTATTAGCAGCTGAGTTGTCAATTCAACCACACCTGAAAGACTTAATATCTGCATCAAAGTATTTAGTATCAAAGTAGTATGGAAGTAACGATAATGGTGGCAAAAGTAACAGTAGCAGTTTTGTAGCAATCGTAACAGTGGCAACGGAGAAGTAGCTTAGCAAAGATCAATATGAAACGAGCTCGTAGGCAATGGATCAATGATGGATAATTATGTTGGATGTAATTCATCATGCAACAGTTATAACATAGGGTGACATAGAACTAGCTCTAGTTCATCAATATAATGTAGGCATGTATTCCGAATATAGTCATACGTGCTTATGAAAAAGAACTTGCATGACATCTTTTGTCCTACCCTCCTATGGTATCGGGGTCCTAATGGAAACTAAGGGATATCAAGGCCTCCTTTTAATAGAGTACCGGACCAAAGCATTAGCACTTAGTGAATACATGAACTCCTCAAACTACAGTCATCACAGGGAAGTGTCTTGACTATTGTCACTCCGGGGTTTGTCGGATCATAACACGTAGTAGGTGACTATAACTTGCAAGATAGGATCAAGAACTCACATATATTCATGAAAACATAATAGGTTTAGATATGAAATCCTGGCACCCGGGCCCTAGTGACAAGCATTAAGCATGGCAAAGTCATAACAACATCAATCTTAGAACATAATGGATACTAGGGATCCCCTAACAAAACTAACTCAATTACATGGTAAATCTCATCCAACCCATCACCGTACAGCAAGCCTACGATGGGATTACTCACGCACGGCGGTGATCATCATGAAATTGGTGATGGAGGATGGTTGATGATGATGATGGCGACGGATTCCCCTCTCCGGAGCCCCGGAACGGACTCCAGATCAGCCCTCCCAATGAAGAACAGGGCTTGGTGGTGGCTCCGTATCGTAAATCATTTTGACTCCTTCTCTTTGATTTTTTTCTCCCTGAACGTGAAATTTATGGAGTTGGAGTTGAGGTCGGTGGAGGTCCAGGGGGCCCATGAGGCACGGGG